>NC_046158.1:23610370-23910370 GCF_011064425.1 Rattus rattus
CTGTGATACCAGCGATAAAGTTATTTATTTTAAAGATATGGACCTTAACTTACAAATCTAGACAATTTCTTGCTATCTTCTTGAAGGCTTTGTTTGGGGTGGGCTTATTTTGAGGGATATGAGTCATTCTTTTATGCATCCTAGAATTACTACATGATTCTGTAATAAAAAAAATGCGACTAAATGTGTGTTTCGCATTTCTAAACAGAATGAACTTTCATACTAAAACCCTGAAAAAAACTGAAGCCAATAGAAGAGCATTTTGTTGCTTTTATAGCTAAAAATGGCACTGACCAATTTAAACTATTTTTTAAACCTGAATATTTATGCAGCTTGCATACCAAAATGAAAATTGGTGAGCTGCAAACCCTTGAAAAACAGAGTTTATAATGGAAACAGTAATTGACCCTTTAGTACAACTTCAAAAATACAATACTATGTAATACAAAGCCCAGGGCTTGGGATCCCATCTCTGCTCTAACCTCAGACTGGCTTACTAACCCAACACCACAAAACCAACTAATAGTTATAGTTTGAGATGTTGTCTCCTGACACAGCAAGGAACATGGGTGTGTGATCTAGTAATTATATCCAGTTAAGCACCACAGGCCAGCACCCCAAGTATCTTTAATAAACTGAAAGTCCCAACAACAACAAAGTCATTGGGCTTGTTTTAGAACTTAACTGAAATTTTAAAAGAAGGAAAAATAAAAGAAATGAACCTCTGGATTATACTGTGCTGGCTCATGGACTTTGGGCCTGGGACACCAACCACAATGTACAAGGAGGGGAGGGGAGAGAGACCAACTGTCAGAAAAGCTCGTGGGATTACAGAAGAAACAAAACAAAACAAAACAAAACCTTGAAATATTTGGAGTTGTGTTTAATTTTGCCTTAGTTCATAGCTGCTCCAATTTCCCACTTTTAAGCCACAAGAATCCCTTCTTCTCTCTCTCTCTCTCTCTCTCTCTCTCTCTCTCTCTCTCTCTCTCTCTCTCTCTGTCATGTGAGGATGGAATCTAAATTACATAGGGTTAATTTAATCAATATAATACCTAGGGTAACTTCAAATGCTAAATATTAATGAGACCGTGGGCAAAAGAGGTATGTATATATGCGTATATGTATATGTATTTTATATAATATTTTGACATATGTCTATGTGCATTTTAATATATTTTACTAATTACTTGGACTTAATGAAGTCTGTTGCTAAAGGAAATGGAGAGATTTCTTTCTTCCCACAATCGAACTACTTGAGCATAGATAATTCCTGTGCACGTTTCTGGGGAACTTGTTAGCTGAAAAGTTTAGAGCTTTTCTTTGAAGAAAGACGTCATCTGTTTGCACATATTCCCAGCAAGTCAGGCTGATCAAGTGGCACTTGGCAGAACTATTTGGTATTTCCTTGTGAGTGCTCTGTTCCTTTTGCTTCCTTTTTAGCCGCTGATCTTGGTAACATGAAATTTACTGACATATCATTAGCTCGCTCCCTACCACCTATTTGCAGATACCCTCTCACCAAGGCCACACACAAACCTTGAGAAAGTACTGTGGAAAGAGATTGGAGCTCAGATAGAGAAGGTTACTTTCTTTGTGGGAGGGTTTTAGAAGTGATGTCTATTCTGGGGTGTAGCAGTCTTAGTATCTGCAATTAAAATGTTGCTTTTGCATACTGGTGTGAATAATTAAACACGTCTTAAAACTTTCGTACCTTAAATAAAATAAGTGCTGTCAACAATGCAGGGCACATCTCAGACTGTTTTCTTACCTTTCTTTTAGTACTAAGACCTGTGCAGGGTCACTTTAAGATATTTATTACCCATTCTGTTCATTTGCTATCAGAAACATCTTCTATCTCATTTACTATCCTATTTAATTTCTCTCATTCATTTGTTCTTTCTTTTCCTCCATGCACCAACTTTGCTACATTTTATTTTATACTGTCCATTTATTCTGTAACTTTTTTTAACAAACCCTTTTTTAAAATTTTTTTAATTAACTTGAGTATTTCTTATTTACATTTCAGTGTTATTCCCTTTCGGTTTCGGGCAAACATCCCCTAACCCCCCCCCTTCTTTATGAGTGTTCCTTCCCCATCCTCCCCCATTTGCCGCCCTCGCCCCCAACAATCCACGTTCACTGGGGTTCCCCTTCCACTGGTGCTCTTACTAGGATATTCATTGCTACCTATGAGGTCAGAGAACAAACCCTTTTTTATTAGACATATTTCTTTATTTACATTTAAAATGTTATTCCCTTTCCTGGTTTCCTGTTCATAAGCCTCCCATCCCCACCCCTCCCCCATACAGGTGTCCCCCCATTAATTCCCCCTTAATGACCCCCTCCAACATTCCCCTGCACTGGGGGTCCAAATTTGGCAGGACCAAGGACTTCCCCTTCCACTGGTGCGTAAACAAGGTTATTCTCTGTTATATTTGCAGTTGGAGCCCTAGGTCAGTCCATGTATAGTCTTTGGGTAGTGGCTTAGTCCCTGGAAGCTCTGGTCAGTTGGCATTGTTGTTCATATGGTGTGGCAAGGCGCATCAGCTCTTTCTATCCTTCCTCTAATTCCCCCCAAAGGGGGTCCTGTTCTAAGTTCAGTGGTTTGCTGCTAGCATTGACCTCTGTATTTGACATACTCTGGATGTGTCTCTCAGGAGAAATCTATATCTGGTCCCTTTCAGTATGCACTTTTTAGCTTCCTCAATCTTATCTAGTTTGGTGGCTGTATATATATGGGGCACATGTGGGGCAGGCTCTGAATGGACATTCCTTCAGTCTCTGCTCTAAACTTTGCCTCCATATTGCCTCATATGGATATTTTTGTTTCCCTTTAAGAAGGGGTGGGAGCATTCACATTTTGGTCATCCTTCTTCTTGAGCTTCCTGTGGTCTGTGGATTGCATCTTGGGTAATTTGAGCTTTTGGGCTAATATACACTTATCAATGAGTGCATACGAAGTGTGTTTTTCTGTGATTGTGTTACCTCACTCAGTAAGATATTTTCCAGTTCATTCCATTTGCCTATGAATTTCATGAAGTCATTGTTTTTGATAGCTGAGTAGTAATCCACTGTATAGATGTAACATATTTTTTGAATCCATTCCTCTGTTGGAGAGCATCTGGGTTCTTTCCAGCTTCTGGCTATTATACATAAGACTTCTGTGAACATAGTGGAGCATGTGTCTTAGTTGTATGTTGGAACATCTTTTGGGAACATGCCCAGGAGAGGTATAGCTGGGTCCTCAGGTAGTGCAATGTCCAATTTTCTGAGAAACCTCCAGACTGATTTCCACAATGGTTGTACCAGTCTGCAATCCCACCAACAATGAAAGAGTGTTCCTCTTTCTCCACATCCTCGCCAGCATCTGCTGTTGCCAGAGTTTTTGATCTTAGCCATTCTCACTGGTGTGAGGTGAAATCTCAGGGTTTGATTTGCGTTTCCCTGATGACTAAGGATGTTGAACATTTCCTTAGGTGCTTTTCGGTCATTCGATAATCCTCAGCTGAGAATGTTTTGTTTAGTTCTGTATCCCATTTTTAATAGGGTTATTTGGCTCTCTGGAGTCTAACAACTTGAGTTCTTTGTATATTTTGGATATTAGCCCTCTGTCAGTTATAGGATTGGTAAAGATCTTTTCCCAATCTGTTGGTTGCTGTTTGTCCTAATGACAGTGTCCTTTGCCTTACAGAAGCTTTGTAGTTTTATGAGGTCCCATTTGTCAATTCTTGATCTTAGAGCATAAGCCATTGGTGTTTTGTTCAGGAAATTTTCCTCAGTGCCCATGTGTTTGAGACTCTTCTCCACTTTTTTTTTCTATTAGCTTGAGTGTATCTGGTTTGATGTGGGGGGCCTTGATTTACTTGGACTTAAGCTTTGTACAGGGTGTTAAGAATAGATTGATTTGCATTCTTCTACATTCTGTGCTCCAGTTGAACCAGCACCATTTGTTGAAAATGCTATCTTTCTTCCATTGTGTTGTTTTAGCTCTTTTTGTCAAAGGTCAAGTGACCATAGGTGTGTGGGTTCATTTCTGGGTCTTCAATTCTGTTCCACTGATCTATCTGCCTGTCTCTGTACCAATATCATACAGTTTTTATGGCTATTGCTCTGTAACACTGCTTGAGGTCAGGGATGGTGATTTCCCCGTAAGTTCTTTTATTGTTGAGGATAGTTTTACCTATCCTGGCTTTTCTGTTATTCCAGATGAATTTGTAAATTGCTCTTTCTATCTCTATAAAGAATCGATTAGGAATTTCGATGGGGATTGCATTGAATCTGTAGATTGCTTTTGGCAAAGTGGCCATTTTTACTATATTAATCCTGCCAATCCATGAGAATGGCATGTTGTAACTATACATAAATAATTATGCGGCAGGCTAAGTTTTTGAAGCATTAAGTTCATTTTCATTTCATTGCCTTACATTCCTTGGTCTTTCCCATAGACCCAAAGAAGGAGTAAGACATTGAAATGTGAGAGAACAAAATCAGCATAACCTCAGCCTTTGAGTACTCAAAAGCTTATTCTTCTCTGGAAACAGAAAGAAAATAATAGAGCATACACAAAAGATTTGGAAAATCATCATTAAACATAGCCGCATTTCCCCATTACTATGAAGTAAATTCTTCTCCTTTGGAAATGTACATGGAAACTGACAAAATAAACAGACAATTTATAGTAAATCCTGTAGCCCTCAATTAATTCTAAATGGATGTGATGACTGTGTAAGAGCAGGTGATTTAGGGCATCTTCGAAGAGAATTTTGCTTATGCAGTAAGGAGTCTTAAACAATGGCCAAGTGTAGGGTCCTGGCCAGGATGAGGTCATCCATGTAGTGCTCTGGCCTTTAAACATGTATCCACACAGGTGCTTCACAGTCCTGCTGACAAAATCCATTCAGGATGGACAGCTTTCTTTTCTTTTATGTGTGATTCACATCCCTGTGCACAATTCAGGTAGTTCCAGTGTGGTCTTGTAACCTTTGAAAGGCCCCTTTCCCCCCATATATTTTCTAGATCATATTTTAAGCACACACAAAATGGGCTAATATAAGATTTTGAACACTCTCTGAGCCCACGTAGATCCATGCCTTTCTACAGCTTTGCAAACTAAGGCTTATTAGAACTTGGGTTTTATTTAGGAAATGGGACAAATCTTCCCAAACTCAAATTCTACTCTAGGATTTCTGTTCTTTCTTTATCTAGTATGGAACTAGGTAAAGGCAAAGCTGTAAATCTCTGTTTGAGAGTCTCTTCTACCCTAGCATTGAAGTGTACTACTGTGTGATCCCCTAGGTTATTTACCTTTCATGTTTATGTACACAATAGTTTAGTTCTAACGCATGCTGTGTGAGGTTTATTTTCTTGCTTCCCTAGCTTGAGGCTCAAGAAGGAATAGTGAGGTTTCAGTAGGATTGTGTATTTTTAAAGTTATGATATGTCTTCGCTAGGCTACAAATACAGGAGGTATAATTTGGTTGAGTATAGAAAGTCAAAGGGCTCCAAGGGAGTCCATAGAAAGTACCTAAGTTCATGTGTTTAAATAGTATTCTGCTGGAATAGTAAGTGAAGCTCTGTTTTGAATACTTGACTCACATGTTAAAAGGATTTGCCCTTGAAAAGCAAAGTAATCTTTGTGGTTTCTGTTCTGTGCCTAGCATATTGTACATTAATATAGTAAGTATTCAATAAATAAATCATAAGCTAATTCATTGCCGAGTACATTGTTTTAAGTGGAATAAACACAAAGCTAAAAACTATTCTTTTTACCTGCTTTTTGCACCCCCCCTGTTCTGTCTTGACAATGGTCTTAGACAGTTTATTTTATCCCCTATTACCGAAACTCTTGATCACAACTGATTTTTTACAACATTCTCTTCACCTGGGTTTACAAAACTTCATCCATACTTAAGGCAGATCCTTAAGTAGATCTAGTAATTAGGCTTTTTTTTTTTTTAATCCTGCCTATCAGAATGAGATGTGAATAGTCTATTGAAATAAAATTTCTGGTAATTTATTTATTTATTTATTTATTTATTTATTTATTTATCTATCATTTGTTTTGCTTAATGATTTTTGTTTTGTTTTGTATTTTTGTTTTTCAGATGTGCAATCAGGGCACACAGCTATAACGGGAAGCACACTATTCAGAGAACTTTATTTTTTCCTAGTTCTGAGTCTTAAGAAACTTAAAAAAAATATGTTTAACAGTTTCTTTTTTTATTCTTGGCTTGAAGCAAATATTTAAGGTGAAGTCATTTTTGATTCTTTGCTAAGATGATATTCTCTTTGTGTTAATAACAACCACCTGCTGAAAGTTCCAGAACACACTGTTTGAATACAATTCCCTTTGACAGAAGGAGGTAAACTTGTTGCTGAATGAACACTATCTTTTGTATGTTACAGAAATCACTAAATCAAGCCCTTTTATTCTTGGAAAAAGAGCAAATCAGTTGTAAACCCTAGACTTAACAGCTAATTCTTACCCTATGAAACATATAGACCAATAGAAGAAAATATTCTTCTGGGGGAACGTGAAAGGCTCCCTGGTTCCTGGTTGAGGAGGCTTGAAACACTGGTGACTCTAAGAGAGAGATGGTAGGTGTTTCACCCTGACTCCCAGGAAATCAGGTGGGTCGATTTTCAACTTTAGCCCTCCATAGATTTCGGCCATCAGTCATATAAAGGCAATACCCCAAAGCCCCTCCACAGGTAGAGGGATGGGTCCACAGGTCACAAGGCTCAAGACAGATCTCTGTTATAGTGAAGAACCTGGAGCTTAGACATTAACCTTTTCTTCCTAGACACTCCTCCCTGCAAAAGGTGTTTAATCTCAGACCCAGTCCGAGAAGTGGGGTACAGTTTTACTCATCCACTTTCCGCCATGACAAAAAACGCCTTGAAACTATGGACTGTCTCTTTTCATCAGGATCTGCTGTGGGGAGCCACAGAGAAGGCCTTATCCCCTGCAGAAGGCCTCCCTGCACTCCCAGCAGCGACCAACCGCTACCAAGCTCAAGTCTATTGCCATCAAGCCAAGGATTCCCCGTGCGGGACCAGCTAGGAGAAATACCCCTCTTTCCCCCTCAGCCCTAGACTAAATCCAGCCCCACGGGCCCCCACTATGTTCTCAGCTCTTCAGCAGCATCCCAAAAGTGCCTGGTTGCCTAAGAGCCTGAGAACCAGACATCCTTGGCCTCCTTGAAGGCCCAGGGAGCCCGGAGCTGAACTGCTCTGTCCCATGTCTCTGACTGTGCTTCCCACCCTGGAACAGTGTCTTGCGGCTGCCCTATTTGGACCCTCATTTACTTCAGGTAAATGTCATTGTCACTCAAGTATAGCTTGAACAATGTAAAGTTAAACTTTTAAAAGCCAATGAATAATAATAATAATAATAATAATAATAATAACAATAATAATAATAAAAACAACAACAACAAAAACAGTGAATAGGCTGGAGAAGATGGTACAGAACTATAATCCAAGCTAGTCAGAAGACTAAAATAGGAGCAACCCAAGTCCAAGGCCAGTATGACATTACAAAATTAGTTCAAGGACAGTCTATGAAAGTTAATGTCTCAGTAAAAAATACAAAGGAGGATTGGAGAAATAGCCCCATGGTAGACCAGTTGTCTCACATGTCACATGTGCTAGGTTCTACTTTCAATACTTGGTACAGAAATAAAACACCAAAGTCACACTTTTCTTTATGAACATTCCTTAATGTAATTGACAGTGCATGTCTTAGAAAGAAAGTCAAGTGGGGTTTTGAGAAATTGGCTCTTAAATTTAATCAATAGAGATATTCCAGTATAATAACTTGTCTATTCTAAAATTTTCAATTTTGCATTTTTTATCTTAAGTAAATAAAAAGAAGAAACTTTTTTCATAGGGTTTTTTATTTATTTCAAATGTTGTCCCCTTCCCAGTTCTCTCCTCCACAAAACCCCTATCCATCCTTCCACTTTGCCTCTAAGAGGGTGCTCCTCCACTCACCCACTGACCCCTTTTGTCTCACCAATCTAGCATCTCCCTACATTGGGCATGAAGCCTCCACAGGATCAAGGACTCTACTACATCTGTAGCTGGAGCCATTGACCCTCCTATGAATACTCTTTGATTGGTGGTTTAGTCCCTGAGAGCTCTGGGGGGTTTGGTTAGTTGATATTGTTGTTCTTTTTATGGGGTTACAATCCCCTTCATCTCCTTCAGTTCTTCCCCTAAATAAATGTTTACTTAATGCTATTATTGATATTTAAATGCTGAGTGGTGACTCCTAAGTCTTCGAAGACCACTTTGCATCTTTCAAATTCTACATAACTTTCAAAGGGAAAAATATGCTATGTTTTCATTATTTGGAATTCTTGAAGGCAGTAGTTGATTAAAAGAAACAAAAGCAAATATGTGGATGCCATGTCACTCTCAAGAAGTAGATCAAATTACCACACAGTTGGATTCCGTGGGGGCATTGGTATTTCTAAGCAGTTACCAATGATGCATAGCTTAACATTCAGGTTTGAGCAAAGACCACAAACTACATATTCATATGCTAGTTTCATAGCTGTTCCATACTGTGATGGGCACTGGTCCTTCTTTTGAAATTCTGGAAGAGAAACATTAGAAATAATGTTCTATTCTTTTGAGACATATGTTTTGTGAGTTTTGTAGTTGATTTTGTAAGGTGTGTTTTATTCTTATATTTCTTTGCTTTCAGTTGATGTCTATGTGCATATTGTATTTTAGGAGAATAGCTACAGCCTTCTTTATGACCTCAGAATGTCACTGTATAGTCTGGCTCTGTAAGGATTAATAAAAGATTTCTCAGGAGGTAGATATGTTCCCATTAGATAGGCAGCAATCCCTAGAGTTGTACTGTGCCATGAGTTTTCATAAGGATCTGGCCCAGTGTGTTAATAGGTTGGAATCTGGAATCTTCACCAGTATCTTCACTATGTTTTTTTTTCTCTTTAAAGTTTATTTTTTGTTTTTTCTTTTCTTTTCTCTTCTTTTCTTTTATCTCTTTTACTTCCTATTCACAACTTCCCATCCCAGTTCTAAAGGTCTACGATTATCAGAACTCACAGTCTTCAGTCATCATATCCCCAAAGATCTACAATATTTAATTGTAGTTATTTAATACACTATAACTAATAGGGCATTGTACACATGTCTACCTACAGATTTGTGTTGGTCTTGTTGGTTGGTTTGTTTCATATTATTAAAAGGATAAACACGACTAGATGGAACCAGAAGCTACTGGAGAAACTTGATCTTTTTCTAAAAATATAAATTTTGATTATTTATATTTATACTTGTGGCAGCAAATTCATTATCCATGCTCTATGACTTCTCTGTGAAGAAGCAGAGAAATTATCTTCATGCTGGAACATAACCAAATCTTCTTAAATGATGCAGCCAGCCTAGTTATTACATCCTAACCCATTCCATGCATTAGGTCTCCTTGTATTTTCAACAGAAGGAGGATGGTGTCAAAAGAGATTAAACTGAGCTAGAATGTATATCTAAAAATCATGTTTTGGCAGCAAAATACAAAACATGGCATTGAGTGTAAATTGGTGTTTTTGACTAGAAGTTGTTGCCATAGCACTAGAAAAAGAGACTATGAGGTGGTTTGGGATGACAGAGGAAAGGAAGAGAGGATGTTGTCAGGAAATGTCTATTTGTCATGAAATAGACTTGGAGAAATTAAAGAGAAGTCATTTTTTTTAAAAAAAGTCCCCTTTTCAGTGATGCGCCATTCGTGTTCTATGGTGCCCTTCAGTGAAGAATAAAGAGCTAAGAAAGAAGGCCCACACAGAAGGGACATTGTGGCTCTACTCATTTATTAACTTTGAAATAACCGGGAGTAAATACCTAGAAAGCAGTGTAGTACAAGGCTGATGCTACAGGAGAGCCCGCACCCCTCAAAAAAAGAATACAAATGTGTAAGCTTTGCATGTATTTGATCTAGAAAGTCATGAACAAGAAGCAAGAAACGTATGGAAACAATAGAAGACAATGCCCAGGAAACTGTAGCAGGAAAATAATGAGGAGGTTACAGAGGAAACTCAAGGCAATGCCCATGGTGGCAGGAGGACAGAGTCTTCTGTCTGTAAAGTTAAGGGGAGAGAATATATCAAGATGAAAAAGAGTAAAAACAATACACTTAACATACACTCATGTCCATCTCCAGGGAAATATGAATACTTTTCTCACTTCTCTATTGGTTTTATTTGTAGTGTTTGGTACAGTAAAATATTAATGGCATCAATCTAACTTGAGGCATACCAATAGAAAGTGCTATGTAGTCTGTGAAGTAACAAGACTAATGGTGATTAGGAGGTCCTAGTGCTACAAATTTGCATCACAGGTTTTATCTTTAAAGAATTTCCCATAGTTTCCCGCATCTGTAATTTTGTATACTTTTCTTCTTTCTTTCTTAGAGACCTCAACAACAGGGAGTTCCATTTTCCATGGGCACAGTAGGTTCATCGACACTTTCCTCCATCCCTGTTTTTGTTTTCTTTAGATGCAACTAACTATTCCTTGGATAGAGCATCTTTTTTTCTGCCGAGGCTCTGTTTTTCCAGGAAACCAATTTAAGAGAGATTTCTTTTGGATTAATGCAAATACATGGATCTCATTTCACTCAGTGAAGTATGCTTCTCAAATCAGGAGCGTGATTTCAATGGTAGCATTAAATCGAGAAGTTCTTGGAAGACACCAAAGCAAAGCTTTTGATGTGTCTATTAGGGCATTTGGCAAGATTGCTAAGTGAGAAAGATCCATCTCCAACATGGACAGCACTCTCCCATAGGTCACAATCCTGCTTGGATAAAGTGAGAAAATGAAGGAAGTTCTGAAGATGGATGTGCTTTCTTTCTGCTTCATAGCATCAGGATATGAGCTTGTCTATTTTGCCACACTCTCATCAGCAACATGACAAAGTGAAACCCTCAATTAAAATAAATTGTATCCTCTTTAAGCTTTCACTCGTTTTTATTATAGTGTGGCATGTTATTATCCAATGTCAGATTTCCATTATAAGTAAATACTTGAGTGTATTAGAAACTTAGTTAGTTGAATGAAGTATTTTTGGAGAAATAATTCTATTGATATTAAACACAAAATCACTTACTGAAGTATATGCTTTCACATTGATTTTTATTTTGGTTAAAGAATTTTGTTTTGCTTTTTCATATTTTTAAATAAAATGTAAATAGAAATATGTATTTATTTATTTATTTATTTATTTATTTATTTATTTATTCACTCCAGATTTTATTCCCCTCCAGGTCCACCCCCTGAGAGTTCCACATTCCATACCATCTCCCTACTTCCCCACATCCCTCCTCCCTATCTCCACGAGGATGTCCCCACTCCACCCACACCACCAGACCTCTAAACTTCCTGGGTCCTCCAGTCTCTTGAGGGTTAGGTGCATCTTCTCTGATTGTATATGTGTTGGAGGCCTCATCTTAGCTGGTGTATGCTGCCTGCTTGATGATCCAGTGTCTGAGAGATCTCAGAAGTCCAGGTTAATTGAGACTGCTGGTCCTCCTACAGGGTTGCCCTCCTCCTTAGCTTCCTCCAGCTTTTCCCTAATTCAACCAGAGCGGTCAGCAGCTTCTGTTCATTGGTTGGGTGCACATATCTGCATCTGACTCTTTCAGCTGCTTGTTGGGTCTTTGGGAGAGCAGTCATGGAAGGCCCCTTTTTGTGAACGCCCCATGGCTTCAGTAATGGTGTCAGGTCTTGGATCTTGAAGTAGAAATCTTTTCATATTCCCTTTCCTCCCTCCCAGGTAACTTTTATCAGATCCCTCCCATGTATCCCTACTCAAATTGATAGCCTCCTCCCCTCCTCCTCCTTCTCCTCCTCCCCTCGTCATCGTCGTCGTCATTGTTGTTGTTAAATGTGTGTGTGTGTATGCACAAGCATGTAAATACAACGTGTAATATTTATTATGTTGTATATAATTTCAGGGCTGACTATGTTGTATTAGATAACCAATAAGGAACTCATCTGTGGGAGAGGCTGTTTCTCACTCTCTCAGCAGTCTTTGTCTATAGCTTTTTGTGTTGGTATGAGACCTTACACATTTTTCTTCCTTTCACATTGGCATAGTTGTCTTTATGCAGCCATTTCTGAAAGGGACTGTTTCATAGCAGACTTTGGGGTAAGCCTCTCAGACATTGAAGGTAATCCCCTATTGCACACACTGCATTCTTGGGACACATGAGTCAGATGACTTCATCTTGATCTAACTAACTTCAAAGCATCCTTCCTGTTTTCTATCCTGAATTGTACCAGATAATACTATGCTAGTTTCTAATTGAGAGAAGCATTTAATAGTCTCACCCAGCTTCAATACTTGCAAACCACACCAATGACCAGCAAGATGAGAAATACATAAAGGTACAGTAAGTACCACATATGAGTTGCTGGCTCCTAACAGCTGTCTAACTGGACTTAAGGCCACTCAACAGGAGGGAAAACATGCTTAGGGCTTAAAACCTAGCCATCTTTCTGGAGCTAGTGAGGTCATATATCTTAGAAAAAAAACTATTGCTGCCACTTTGTTATGCTAGTATAATTCTTTGCTACATTCTCAATCATATCCTTGTACCTACAGATATGTATAGCTACCAGCCATCATGAAGTAAGTTTCTCTTTATAGAAAATGGGAGATCATCATAGAAAACCACAGCAGGACACAAAGAAGAGACCATGCCTATCTCATGGGGATCCCAATGGACACATCTACACCACCACTTCTATGACTTTAGTTCAGGAAACATTGCAGAAGATGGAGTAGAAAGACTCTAAAATTCAGAATACTTCCATAATTTTTTATCTTAAACTATATTGTTGTTATATTGGAGTTATATAGATATTAATCTTCTTTACTTCTGGAGCCTTTTACTTAGAAACCTTTATTTGCTGTTTTTATAGTAATGACAATATTTATTTATGATCTAAAAAGATGTTGATAATATATTTGCATAGATGTTTCTGTTTCTATTAGAGAAATAGAAAATATTTTAGAAAGTATTTTCTTCTGCTATACCCTCAACCCATTAATCACAATACTATAAATACTATTAATTATGCTTAAAAGTAGTTTGAATATATAATTTTTGAATCTCCAATAACTCACGATTCAAATTTTTGTCTTTCATGGAGACATTTTGATTACCAAAATAGCTCTAAAGCATGGAAAACGAATAATAATGTAAGATTAAAGCTATGAATCACCTTTTGATTAAGTGATCAGTTATATTTGTTGTTAAATCTTCTCTCACAGAATGTCTGTAAGTCTCGTTTCAACTTGTAGAGGTTAACTTCAGATGAATCAACATAACTGGGAGAACATCCATTTTCACTCTGCTCATAGTTGGAATTTGAAGTTGACATTGGTGCTTGTGTTGGCAAGAGCGATTTCTAGTTAGGAAACTCCAGTATATAAGGCCAGTGATAAAAGTGTCAGTATCAGCCAAGTAGACACTGAGTTCTGCTAGCAGTATCTTCCCTATATTAAATATATGATAGTGATTGGACTGTGTGTGTGCTAGGTAAGTACTTACCAAGTGAGCTACGTTCCTGTGGCACATCCCTTGTTTTCACATGCTCAGTCATCTCTATCTCCATTGGGATAACTTCCACTTACAAATTCTGATAGGGTAATAGATGGAGAATTACAAAGATGTATATTGAAAATACATATTCACCCATATAATTGCATTTGACTTTAAAAATATTATCTTTTTGCACATGTTAAAGAGTAAGAAATATCTCCATTTAATTGCTGAGAAATTATGTTAATTATCCAAGTTGAAAGAATGAGCAAATAGGAAAGAAAGAAGCAGAACTTCTGGTCCCGGCACCCATAGCCTGCATTGACTGTTCCCTCCTATGTCTCCTCCTCAGTTAGTTCATTATTCATGTTTCTCTCCTTCACCAGCTTCAACTAAAGGCGAAATACATATAATGAGGTCCTTGCAATGACTGTGTTCTTCGTTATTTTATTCAAGTTGAAAATTACTTCTGTTCTTGCTATGATAGTTAGCTTTATGAATCAGATTAGTAAAGTTATACTTCCCAGTTGCTTATGTAACTAATAACTTATGTGCTACTGTGCTGTGGTTAATACCTATATTTAAGTGAATTTTAAACAGAGGAGTTGACCCTTCATAACATGTTGGAGTCTCATCCAATCAGCTCTAGGTCTGAAATCTGTGGTGTTTGTTCATTTGTTTTGTTTTGTTTTTTCGTTTTTTTGTTTTCTGTTTTCC
This sequence comes from Rattus rattus, assembly GCF_011064425.1. Classification (NCBI taxonomy): domain Eukaryota; kingdom Metazoa; phylum Chordata; class Mammalia; order Rodentia; family Muridae; genus Rattus; species Rattus rattus. The sequence continues at coordinate 23,624,668 of NC_046158.1, forward strand.
TGGAGTCATCTGCCTCTGGACTTTCCTATCCATTCTTCTTTATGTCCAGTTGCTGGTCTGCCCTGTGGCTTCCAGACTTGTCAGTTTCTGTATTTGAATCAGTTACTTAAAGAATACTTTGATAGACATGCTATACTTAGTTTTTAAATATATTCCCCTTTAGACTTTTGAACATTTTTAATTCATAGGTTACTGAGCAACTTTAATTAATTACTGAAACTTAACCTGGACCATCTTGAAACTTTAAACTATCCATATTTTAATTCTAGTTTTCCTTCAAATTCCCTTTCTCCTTGTGCATTCTTGTTATCAGTTACTCTTTGCTGTAAAATTTCTTTCACTGTGTGTCTCCAAGTGGATGCCACATTTTCTACTTTTGCCCCTTACTAAATATATGTCTATCTGTTCAGTTTCCAAGACTCTTCTGATTTACTGAATGTTTATGGAGTATATAATCTACGTCAAGCATGTTACCTAGTGTCCAGGACACACTAAAGGGTAAAAAACAATTTTAAATATGCATTTATAGGAACTAACTGCATTGCAGGAAGGTAAGATAAGTAAGTAGTAACTAATGCAATAACTTCATACATACATAAACTATGCATATTGGAAGATATACTTTCATTATTTAAAAAATAATACTTTTGAAAGACAACTCAATGCACATTAATAAGCATCTACTGGCTAATACTGGAATGAGTGCTTTAGACTCCAGTTTATCTTGGTTCAGTTTAATTGAAGAAATGAGTTATATTTAAATAAGAACTAAGTTAATGATTCATTTTAGAAGGGAGAGAACTTTTTCTCTGATTTTTTTTTTTGTTTGTCTTCATCGTTGTTGTCTTTTCTAGAATGAGTGGATAGTTTCAGGGGATGTTGGCAATTTAAATACCAACTCATTTTTCTTTTTAAAAAAAGCACAGTCTACTTCTTCTATTTCTGCCTTCTTTCTTCTCTTCCTTCCTCCCTCCTTCCTTCCCTCTCTCGCTCTCTTCTCTCTCTGATTTCCTTTAACAAGCAACTATGATCCAGTGCTCTCGACACTGGAGTTACAAGGCTTATTAATAATAAGACACTGGACATGAGATCTCGCAATTAAAAAGAGTACATCTTAAAAACTAAAATGAGTTTTGCAGTATAGCTTAGGGACAAAGTACTTGTCTCCTTAGTGTTCACAGGGCCTTAGATTGGCTTTTGAAAGATGCAAAAACAAAAACAGAATTAGGAAATCACGGTTATTCAGTCAGTTAATCAATCACAGTAACACACCAGAATCTAGTGGATGGGGATCCTGGACTTAGAGTTATAGCCTCAGCAGGAAAGTCAACTCAGGTATTCCTGGGATACTCAGTCTTTTTATTTTTTATTGGATATTTTTTATTTGCATTTCAAATGTTATCCCCTTTCCTAGTTTCCTGTCCATAAGCCCCCTCTCTCCTCCCTCTCTCCTTCTTTTATAAGGGTGTTCCCCTCCGTATCCACCTCCCCACCCCCGAGACACTCAGTCTTATTTGGCTATATTCTCAGCAGGAAAGCCAAGTTAGTCTGTTTTGGGGAGGCTCAGATAATTTGGAAAATCAGAGCTAATAATTGGATTGACCTTAATAAGTTGCAGTCAAAGTAATTAATTACCATTTATAATCTGCATAGAATGTACCAACCATACAGTACTTATTTACTTAAAACCTTTAGTGTACTATAGTAAAAAGAGGAAAACATATCTGGAGACTATGGGTGCCTACATATAGCAGGCTTAAAATGTATGAGTTACTTACTTTCGGTAAGTTGAGAAATGAAGTCAGATTCCCAGGGTTGAGATGAGATCTTGCTAGACCTCCAGAAGGGAATGTGGTTGGGATACTCCTGGGTGACCAGTGCCTGCCTGGCAAGATAAAGGAACAAGAGTATATTTGAAATTACAAAATACTATAGACTGAATCATAGAGAGAGAAATGGTAAAAATATGTGAAAAATGCATATGGTAGGAAAACCAAGTGGCTGAAAGCCATGCAAAATCTAAACCCCATGAAGATTTCAGTGCACTGGTTAGTGTTAGCACTGCTTTGTTAGCACTAATGGGGTCCATTATTTATCGCAAACAGGCTTAGCACCTTAAATTATAACTATTAACTTTAGAGTGCAAATTATTGTTTGGAGTGTGCAAAACATGAAGATTTTTAATTAAAAATTGTAGCATACCTGTAAGTTTTAGTAGACGTGCAGTTTAGTTTTATTACATTTTATTTTAGGCCTTCTGCAATGTGTGATGCTATTTTACCTAGAAAATGAACTTGCTATTAGGTGTACCTGGTATGCTTTAATAATCTTAATTTTAATTTTGGTTATATTTTCTACGTATAGAATTTCATATGCTTAGCAAAATTTCCCAAAGGATAGTTGAGCTCATGAGTAGTTTTATATAATGCATAGACATGAACATTAATTTCAAAGGTTATATTGCATTACTTCTCATTGTCAATGTAAGACAGAACAATAAAACTTCTTAAAACTAGGAAGACTAGGCAGACATCTCTAGACATTAAGGAACCTGACACAGACACAGACATAGACACAGACACACACAAACACACAGACACAGACACACACACACACAAACACACACATACACAAATACACACACACACAAATACACACACACAAATACATACAGAGAGAGAGAGAAAGAGAGAAAGAGAGAGAGAGAGAGAGAGAGAGAGAGAGAGAGGGAGAGAGAGAGAGAGAAAGAGAGAGACTGTGAAAGAATATAGAGTTTTAAAAAAGTAGGGCAAACTTGCTTGGATTTTAAATCAATATTGTGTAACATGATTTTATCTGCTGCCTGGAAGAAATAAAAACACATTACACTTTTTATGAAAAGTACATTAGAGCAACTGAGAACATTTTCAACTGCACAATAAAGGTTTGCTTCAGACATAAACAATGACTTTCTATGGTTCTGCCCTGACTTTGAATGAATTCAGGAAAACATTTGCTCTCCAGCAACATTTTTCTTTCTGAAATCACAGCCCTCTGAAACTCCCCAGGGGTCTCTGCCTCTTTGTTCACCTTATCAAGAAGGAGGCCAGCCTGGAAAACTGACATTGGCTGGTTGAGAACTGAGGAAGAAGCCTAAAAAGAGGCACCAGCTGAAGTTTTCTAGAAGCCTGTGGCTGCTTAAACAGGCCCTTAGAGTTTTCTCTTCTCAGCTAGGGTGGAATGGTGATAACACATAGATTTGAGTATGATTCTGCACAAGGCGACGTTATCATAAGTATGTGCCTTAGCTAAATAAAACTCCAATGCTGAGTTGCTTTTCCCATGTCTTTCCAAATGTTCAAAACGTTACAAGTTAATTCCCTTGCCAAAAACATCATTGAAGCCATGTTTTTGTTGGTGGTGGTGGTTTGTTTGTTTTTTGTTTTGTTTTGGTATTTTAGCTCCTCTGAGTTTCGGTCCTGTTACTACCAAGTATTTAATTTACTTCTTCTTGGCTAAAAATGTAAGATATGGCAACTTAGGGTGAATGAGAATATGTCTGCTTATATGCCTGCAAGATAATCTTTCCATATTTTTAGGTCATTGATTTAAAATAATGTAAATAAGTTTTTATGCTTGAAGTAAAACTGGCAGTGTATAAAAGCAAATCAAAACAAAAACAAAGAGAGAGGGATCTCATTTATGTGCTAAGACTGAAGGGTCATTTTGTGTCCTGGATGCTCATCACACGTTGCTTTCCCACAACTGTCCCAGTGCTGTTGCTTGGTCTGCTCAGCGTTCTGCATGACTCATGGTTAGTGGGTGTGTGATCTGACAATGGCATATGTTCTTGCTATACAAATTGCTCTTAAGTGGTAACTTAGGAGTTAATTTAACTCCTTCACAGCCTGGAAGAGATGGGTAGGAAAAGTTGAAGTGACCTGGCATCACAGAACAATCAATGGAGCTTATATATTTACTCAACGTGCATAAAGAAACTAAGTCATCTATACCAGAGAAACATAGTGACTTCAAAATAATTTTTTCTTTTTCTTTTTCCTTCACTGTTGAAGACTCTTGAAATTATATTCAGCTATGAGAATTTTACTAGTGATCATTAACTAGGTAAAGACTCACTACATAGTTTGTCTGAAGTAAGGTATCACCACCTGGTGTGAAATTAAATGAAGCATACTCAAAATTCAGAACCCTATAGGATATTCTCAAGCAGCTATTTGGTTGGCCAAGCACAAAATATTTGCTTGTAGAATGTTAGGGAGCCAAGAGCCATGTGTAAGAATAGGAAAAAAAGATAATTGTTCTTTGAGCAAAGATCTGTAGGCTCTTCTGGTAGACTAGGTATCCCAAATATACTGAATACATTAAGACTTAAGAAATATACTCCATAAATGTGTGCTTGTAGTACTGGACTACTAATTTGGGTGTCTGAAGATTTAAACATAGTTTAATTTACGTATATTGGTAGCTTGGTCAAGTGAGTCTCAAGGTGTTTCCACAGTTGAGTCCCTATCCATTGTCATAGAGTTTCAGGGAGTTTTAATGTGCTGTTTACTACCAGGCATTCAAACTTACTATATGACAGCTTATGCCACCACACTGAGTATTAAAAAAAGTTAAAAGCCGTATTATGACCTCTCCTCAGAACTAGTTGAATTATGCTTTCACTATCTTCTGTTGAATGATAAAATCACTCAGGTTAGCCCTGATTTAGCAAAAAGGAATAGACAATAATTTGTGGTCATACATAATTCTATCACCATCTATTTCTTTTTTCCAGTGTATGAAACACATTCTGTCATCTCAAGGTCTGTAAAAGTCCTTATCTTCCAATGTCATCAACTTGCAGTGTAGTTTTTCTCACTGAAATTGTATCTTTTTGATCTTCCACACTTTCCTCCATCACAAGATGTAACTATGGAACAGAGGTTATTACAATGAATAATCCAGTAGAGTAAGGGTCATAGAAATTCTAAAATCCAACAAAGTTTAGAGTTTGGTTCAGCTTTCTGAAAATGATTCTCTGTGAATCTTCCTTCTAGACTCTGGGTTCTTGGTCCTACATAGCTCCTTCAACAAGCTGCACACCCATAGAAGTTTTGTTCATAACTCTTTTATATTAGTAAATGTTAATTGTACAAAACAATAGATTTTAGCATGACATTTTCACACACACATATTTGTGTGTGTATTTATTTGCTTTAAAACATTTTTGGTTTTATAATTATCTATTAATCAACTACATTTGTGTAAAGTCGTATCTACAAATCTCTGTGAGATTAGCGTTTCTTCAGTTTGGAATACCTATGAAAATTGCTAAGGATGACACCTTTATAAGTTTCACAAACCACATAGTTTATTGATATTTTTATGTAATCCAAGCTGGTATTGAGTGCTCTCTCAATACTTCAACCCTATCTCCTAATAACTGAAATTGCCATTTAAATTTTTTCTTAGTATTATTTTCTGAAGTCTGTGCCATTTTGGGGCCTGTACAATATTATTTTACTCTACTACTGATTCTCCACTCATTTATGAAATTATTAATATCTTCATGACTAATATCTCAACAGGCATAAAGTCCCTCCATAGATGATATATCTTTTTTGTTACTTTTAGAGATCTACTGTCATTATCTAAATGCCTCTAAGACACTATTCCATTTTAAAAATTGTTTTTGACAGTTCCATGCATCTATATATTATATTTTAGCTATTTTAACCCATATATTCCTGTCGTATCTTCCTTCCTTTCCTCCAAACCATTCTTCCCAACAAATCTTTTTCATACCTTCATAGCAGTTTTGTGTGTGTGTGTGTGTGTGTGTGTGTGTGTGTGTGTGTGTGTGTGTGTACTTATTGCAGTTTCTTAACAAAGTGTTAGTGGAAGAGTAATTACTGGAGCAAGAACAATGTATTAGTGGCCACTTCACTGTAGTGGTTAATTAGCTAAACTGCTTTGGCTCCCGACGGGTTGTGTGCATCCTGTACCTGCCCTAGAGTTCTCTGAATTCACAAATCACACACACACACACACACACACACACACACACACACACACACACACACACACCTACCTACACACACACCTACACATACACGCCAGCTAATTTTGATATGTCTTGACAAACTCAATGCTTGGGCATTTCTAATGCTCCCCAGGTTAGCATTAGAAATGCTAGATTTTCCCCTCTAACTTTCCTGAGTCAACTTGTTAAATCAACATTTCATCTCTGCTACCCTAGACCCTATAGGGGAAGCATCCTCTAGGGCCATTTTTCTGAGTGCTTTCATAGCTGGTGTCTTTCTTTCCTGCAGCTCTTATGTCTAATATCTCTGCTTCCCCTTCCTGATGATTCTCTCTCTCCTCCCCTTCTCTTTCAGTCTCTTTTCTGGACAATCTAAAAGTCCTGCCCCATCTCCCTACCCATGCAACGGCTGTACGGCAATTCTTTATTATCAATTGATGCCAGTTGGGGACAGGGACCCTCAGGTCTGGAAGTATGGCTTTTGGTAGCTGAAATAAGACAAAACACTAGAATTAATTCCCAACATCCTACTAAAAACAGATACCTCATATTGCACATTTAACTGTCAGTCATAGAGGAGTGGGCCTTTGAGGACCCCTCTCCATTTCATGAGAAAATGTGACAGGGCTGATCTTGTCCAGCTTTTGTGCAGATAATCACAGCAGTGGTGGGTTCATGAAAGCAAAGGCTATGTAATGTTTACAATGCATAATTTTTGCACACTTCCCACTCCTGTGGATTTTATAGTCTTTTATTCCCTCTTTCACATTCTTCTCTCAGCCTTGGAGGGGAAGATACAGTTGTCTGATTTAGTGACAATCTTTCTACTAGAACATACTCTCAAAACTTTGCCCAGTTATAGATTTCTTCATTAACTGATATCTCACATGCCAATATGCTTTTCTAATGAAGGCCAAGCACAGCAACAGTCTCTCAGTATAAACATGGAAAAAAGTAGAAGTAGGTTTCCCTCCAAGGTCTATGATTTATTTCCATAATCATAAGTTCTTGAGTGCTTAATAGATCCAGTTATGAGTTTTCTATTAGGGAGTGGGTTTCAAATCCAACTTTTCCCCATACCTGTCATACTTCTATGGCACTACAGGATACATCTTGCTTGGCAGGTCACTATTGTAGCTTCCAGGACTCACATTTAGATAACTCTGTTGATGAATTTTCCTTTCTAGTATTCTTCATAGCACCTTCTGGAAGTATGAAACTTAGTCAGTAGGGACAAAAGCTTAAGGTCAGCTCTACATTTTGTGTTCAAAATGTAAAATATTTTTAGCAGTGGGTATTACTATATTATTCTGAATACAATTACATTAAATTTTTTTTTCTGCTGGGGTTCATATTGATATCAGTGGCTTGTGCTGACATCTGAAACCACGGTGATGTCTGGCTCTATGGTTTTACTGCAGCCAGGGTCTTTCTTGATGTCCATGCCCTGTGTTACCAACAAAGGTTGTATGGATGTCCATAGTCTGTGTTGCAGTCACCTGAATCCATGTTGATGCCTGTGGGCTGTGCTGTCATCAAGGGCCATGCTGATGTCCTCGGCCTGTGCTGCTACAAGGGCATATTGTCCGTGGCCTATACAAAGTTAGAGGACTGTGTCCATGTCTATGGTCTGTACTGCCTTTGGAGACTATGCTGAGATCTGTGGATAATGATGACAACTGAGAACATGTGGAAGTCTGTCTTATCCTGCAGGACAGTCAATGAGGGTGCAGAGGGTACCTGGAAGAGAATGGGGGACAAGAGACATGAAGAAGGACACCAAGACAAGAGTCTAATCAAGATGACAATTTTATTTTTTTCCAAGGCTGAATTTATACCAGGCCAAGGACACAGCTCTTGTGGTCAGCTGATGTCAACAGGATGTTGGTTTCTCAGAAAGGTTACAGGTCACATCATTGGGCATCCGGACGTCAGATGTATTTCTCAGCAAGGTCAGAACTTTATCATATCATTATTCATCCTGACCACCAGATTTGTATTAGTCTTCTGCAGCTGGCTGGGGATTTCCCATGAACCCAGTCATACTTAACTCTAACTATAATATTAACATCAATAATGGAGGGTTTTAAGGGCATTGCTCCAAAGAGAAATCTATGTTCCCAGCTTACACTGAATATAAAGGGCAAGGAAGTGACTTTCACCATGTTGTTGATATCTTCAGACTCAGAGTTGAGAAAGAGGGACACAGAAGGCTTCTATGACAACCCTTATTCACTCCACCCTTAAGCCACAGAATAACAGCCTGAACAGAAGGCCATTGAAGAGAACTCTTAAAAATTGCAATAAAGTTGCTTAAGTGTAGCTCTTCACAATTGATAGCTTCTGGTTGACAAGCATGAGAAGAAGTATTCAGTTTTCTTTAAGAGACTGGCCACTGGGAGTTTCACCATGTTCTAGTGTGTATATAGACAACACAATTTGAACTTCTTCCTTCTCCTCTTCCTCTTCCTCTTCCTCTTCCTCCTCTTCTTCCTCTTCTTCTTCCTCCTCCTCCTCCTTCTCCTTCTTCTATTGGGAAAGGGCTCACAAGAATGAGGGTGGGGGCAGTCCTAGGGGGACTGAGAAGTGAGTGTACTCAGAATTCATAATGTGAAATTCCCAAATAACTAATAACAATATTATGAAAAATTATTTTTTGGTATTCTTATCACCTCCTTTTTATAAGGTCTTCTGACAAGCTTAATCAGCCTAATAGCTTTAATCAGCACTTGATATGATTTGAAATTTGTTTTTTTTTTTTAATTCTTAGGACATTTTCATGGGCTTTGTAATTGGTATTTCCACATTGTAACTATTTCATAGGAGGAAAAAAACAGTTTTCACCTGCTACCAAGTCACTTCCGAAATGATAGCTGAATTATTTTTAATATTCTCATGTATTTCAAAAAATCATCACCCTTGAGAACCATGTCAGTGTGATAAAGAGTAAAATAAAAACATCTTGAAACAGCTAATTTGATATCACCTGAATTTCTACAGATACAATTTATTAAGGCCACCTGGGTACCACAATTTTTATTAATATATCACCACTCAATTTATAAATGAGTTCAGATGGGGGTGAGAGTCATGAATAAGATAAGAAAGTATGTTTCGTATATTAATGAGTAAAGGAGACAAAAAGTACAGGTCACATAAGATCACATATCAGGAAGAAAATAAAGGTTCATAGCAAAGTCAAAATATGAGGTCCAAGAAAGCAAGCAGAGTAGGTTAGGAACCAAATGGGCATTTCAGTAAATAGTACATTAGTCCTGAGGAAAATCTATAATGCATTTACATGAAAAGAACATGCATAGGTTATAGAGCCCCAAATAAAGTTAAAAATATTTTAAAATTAAGCTTGGAGATTCTATCTAGACTGTCTTCAATCCAAGATTTGCATATCTAGTTCTCATTTTTCATGCACAAGTTAAATGTCACCTGTAGTGTAAATTCCTCTGTGAATCCCACACCTAAGCAAAGAGGCCAATTTATTTTATTTTATTTTACTTTATTTTATTTTAACTTTTTATTGATTCTTTGTGAATTTCACATCATGTGCCCAATCCTGCTCATCTCACTGTCCTTCCATATTAGCACTTTGCCCTTCCACAAAGAAAACAATCCAAACCGAAAAATTGCCTTGTCACAGTGTGTCTCACATTATACCTTTCTATCCACACATTGTTACATGCAAATCTTCAGTGTGACAAATCATTGGTCTGGTTTAAAACCTATGGCTTTTGCTACATGATCAATCCTGTTTCCTCTCTGAGATTCCCCTTGGATATCCTGTTGTTGCCCTGAGTCATGGAGATTCTGGCTCTGCAGGACCTGCCCTTCATGCACTCTAGCAGTTCATAGATGGTGTAGATGTTGGAAGGGGCCAGCTCAAAGCCATGGATCTGGGTTTGAGTGATAGCTAAGTTGGTCAGGTCACTAGTTCTGCCTGAATGCCATTAGGGTAAGCTCTACTATGGTATCCAGGAGAGGTGCCTGCATAATTAATGTTTGATTTCCATTGGAATCTAGCTACCCTTTGTTTCTTCCTTTCTACAAGGTTTTCTCTTGTTCCTTATAAATGTTACCACTGTTTATTCGCCAGGAATTCCTGACTTGCAACAGCAATGGTAGAGGTTCTTCCACCATTCCTCAAATTAATAAGCACTGACCAATAAAGTGAACCCGATGGTTGATATAGTTCTTCCATCCATGCATGCCTAGTAGGTAATAGGATCTCATCCTTCCTCACCTCAGAGACAAAGACAGACACTACCTCAGAGTGAAAGGCTGGAAAACAACTTTCCAAGCAAATGGTCGGAAGAAGCAAGCTGGAGTAGCCATTCTAATATCAAATAAAATCAATTTTCAACTAAAAGTCATCAAAAAAGATAAGGAAGGACACTTCATATTCATCAAAGGAAAAATCCACCAAGATGAACTCTCAATCCTAAATATCTATGCCCCAAATACAAGGGGGCACCTACATACGTAAAAAGAAACCTTACTAAAGCTCAAAAACACATTGCACCTCACACAATAATAGTAGGAGATTTCAACACCCCACTCTCATCAATGGACAGATCATGGAAACAGAAATTAAACAGAGACGAGAAAGACTAAGAGAAGTCATGAGCCAAATGGACTTAACAGATATTTATAGAACATTCTATCCTAAAGCAAAAGGATATACCTTCTTCTCAGATCCTCATGGTACTTTCTCCAAAATTGACCATATAATTGGTCAAAAAACGGGCCTCAACAGGTACAGAAAGATAGAAATAATCCCATGCGTGCTATCGGACCACCACGGCCTAAAGCTGGTCTTCAATAACAATAAGGGAAGAATGCCCACATATACGTGGAAATTGAACAATGCTCTACTCAATGATAACCTGGTCAAGGAAGAAATAAAGAAAGAAATTAAAAACTTTTTAGAATTTAATGAAAATGAAGGTACAACATACCCAAACTTATAGGACACAATGAAAGCTGTGCTAAGAGGAAAACTCATAGTGCTGAGTGCCTGCAGAAAGAAACAGGAAAGAGCATATGTCAGCAGCTTGACAGCACACCTAAAAGCTCTAGAACAAAAAGAAGCAAATACACCCTGGAGGAGTAAAAGGCAGGAAATAATCAAACTCAGAGCTGAAATCAACCAAGTAGAAAGAAAAAAGACCATAGAAAGAATCAACAGAACCAAAAGTTGGTTCTTTGAGAAAATCAACAAGATAGATAAACCCTTAGCCAGACTAACGAGAGGACACAGAGAGTGTGCCCAAATTAACAAAATCAGAAATGAAAAGGGAGACATAACTACAGATTCAGAGGAAATTCAAAAAATCATCAGCTCTTACTATAAAAGCCTATATTCAACAAAACTTGAAAATCTGCAGGAAATGGACAATTTCCTAGACAGATACCAGGTAAAACCGGGTTAAATCAGGAACAGATAAACCAGTTAAACAACCCCATAACTCCTAAGGAAATAGAAGCAGTCATTAAAGGTCTCCCAACCAAAAAAGAGCCCAGGTCCAGACGGGTTTAGTGCAGAATTCTATCAGACCTCATAGAAGACCTCATACCAATATTATCCAAACTATTCCACAAAATTGAAACAGATGGAGCACTACCAATTCCTTCTATGAAGCCACAATTACTCTTATACCTAAACCACACAAAGACCCAACAAAGAAAGAGAACTTCAGACCAATTTCACTTATGAATACCGACGCAAAAATACTCAATAAAATTCTAGCAAACCGAATCCAAGAGCACATCAAAACAATCATCCACCATGATCAAGTAGGCTTCATCCCAGGCATGCAGGGATGGTTTAATATATGGAAAACCATCAACGTGATCCATTATATAAACAAACTGAAAGAACAAAACCACATGATCATTTCATTAGATGCTGAGAAAGCATTTGACAAAATTCAACACCCTTCATGATAAAAAGTCCTGGAAAGAATAGGAATTCAAGGCCCATACCTAAACATAGTAAAAGCCTATATACAGCAAACCAGTTGCTAACATTAAACTAAATGGAGAGAAACTTGAAGCAATCCCACCAAAATCAGGGACTAGACAAGGCTGCCCACTCTCTCCCTACTTATTCAATATAGTTCTTGAAGTTCTAGCCAGAGCAATAAGACAACAAAAGGAGGTCAAGGGGATACAGATCGGAAAAGAAGAAGTCAAAATATCACTATTTGCAGATGATGTGATAGTATATTTAAGTGATCCCAAAAGTTCCACCAGAGAACTACTAAAGCTGATAAACAACTTCAGCAAAGTGGCTGGGTATAAAATTAACTCAAATAAATCAGTAGCCTTCCTCTACACAAAAGAGAAACAAGCCGAGAAAGAAATTAGGGAAACGACACCCTTCATAATAGACCCAAATAATATAAAGTACCTCGGTGTGACTTTAACCAAGCAAGTAAAAAGATTTGTACAATAAGAAGTTCAAGACTCTGAAGAAAGAACTTGAAGAAGACCTCAGAAGATGGAAAGATCTCCCATGCTCATGGATTGGCAGGATTAATATAGTAAAAATGGCCATTTTACCAAAAGCGATCTACAGATTCAATGCAATCCCCATCAAAATACCAATCCAATTCTTCAAAGAGTTAGACAGAACAATTTGCAAATTCATCTGGAATAACAAAAAATCCAGGATAGCTAAAACTATCCTCAACAATAAAAAAAGGACTTCAGGGGAATCACTATCCCTGAACTCAAGCAGTACACATACAGAGCAATAGTGATAAAACTGCATGGTATTGGTACAGAGACAGACAGATAGACCAATGGAATAGAATTGAAGACCCAGAAATGAACCCACACACCTATGGTCACTTGATTTTTGACAAAGGAGCCAAAACCATCAAATGGAAAAAAGATAGCATTTTCAGCAAATGGTGCTGGTTCAACTGGAGGTCAACATGTAGAAGAATGCAGATCAATCCTTGCTTATCACCCTGTACAAAGCTTAAGTCCAAGTGGATCAAGGACCTCCACATCAAACCAGATACACTCAAACTAATAGAAGAAAAACTAGGGAAGCATCTGGAACACATGGGCACTGGAAAAAATTTCCTGAAAAAAACACCAATGGCTTATGCTCTAAGATCGAGAATCGACAAATGGGATCTCATAAAACTGCAAAGCTTCTGTAAGGCAAAGGACACTGTGGTTAGGACAAAACAGCAACCAACAGATTGGGAAAAGATCTTTACCAATCCTACAACAGATAGATGCCTTATATCCAAAGTATACAAAGAACTCAAGAAGTTAGACCGCAGGGAGACAAATAACCCTATTAAAAAATGGGGTTCAGAGCTAAACAAAGAATTCACAGCTGAGGAATGCCGAATGGCTCAGAAACACCTAAAGAAATGTTCAACATCTTTAGTCATAAGGGAAATGCAAATCAAAACAACCCTGAGATTTCACCTCACACCAGTGAGAATGGCTAAGATCAAAAACTCAAGTGACAGCAGATACTGGCGAGGATGCGGAGAAAGAGGAACACTCCTCCATTGTTGGTGGGATTGCAGACTGGTACAAACATTCTGGAAATCAGTCTGGAGGTTCCTCAGAGAATTGGACATTGAACTGCCTGAGGATCCAGCTATACCTCTCTTGGGCATATACCCAAAAGATGCCCCAACATATAAAAAAAGACACGTGCTCCACTATGTTCATCGCAGCCTTATTTATAATAGCCAGAAGCTGGAAAGAACCCAGATGCCCTTCAATAGAGGAATGGATACAGAAAATGTGGTACATCTACACAATGGAATGTTACTCAGCTATCAAAAACAATGACTTTATGAAATTCGTAGGCAAATGGTTGGAACTGGAAAATATCATCCTGAGTGAGCTAACCCAATCACAGAAAGACATACATGGTATGCACTCACTGATAAGTGGCTATTAGCCCAAATGCTTGAATTACCCTAGATGCCTAGAACAAATGAAACTCAAGACAGATGATCAAAATGTGAATGCTTCACTCCTTCTTTAAAAGGGGAACAAGAATACCCTTGTCAGGGAATAGAGAGGCAAAGATTAAAACAGACACAGAAGGAACACCCATTCAGAGCCTGCCCCACATGTGGCCCATACATATACAGCCATCCAATTAGACAAGATGGATGAAGCAAAGAAGGGCAGGCCGACAGGAGCCGGATGTAGATCGATCCTGAGAGACACAGCCAGAATACAGCAAATACAGAGGCAAATGCCAGCAGCAAACCACTGAACTGAGAATAGGACCCCAGTTGAAGGAATCAGAGAAAGAACTGGAAGAGCTTGAAGGGGCTCGAGACCCCATATGTACAACAATGCCAAGCAACCAGAGCTTCCAGGGACTAAGCCACTACCTAAAGACTATACATGGACTGACCCTGGACTCTGACCTCATAGGTAGCAATGAATATCCTAGTAAGAGCACCATTGGAAGGGAAGCCCTGGGTCCTGCTAAGACTGAACCCCAGTGAACTAGATTGTTGGGGGAGAGCGCAATGGGGGAGGATGGGGAGGGAACACCCATAAATAAGGGGAGGGGGAGGGATTAGGGGATGTTTGCCGGAAACCGAAAGGAATAACACTTGAAATGTATATAAGAAAAAATAAAGTTAAAAAAAAAGACAAAAAAAAAAAAAAAAAAGAAATGAAAAGGGAGACATAACACCAAAATCTGAGGGAATTAAATAAAATCAGATCCAACTACAAAAGCATATACTCAGCCATCCTGGAAAATCTAAATGGAATGGATGATTTTCTATACATATACCAGGTAGCAAAATAAAATCAGGATCAGATAAACCATCTAAACAGGCACATAATCTCTAAAGAAATTGAAACAATCATTAAAGGTCTCCCAAACAAAAGCCCAGGACCAAATGGGCTTAGTGCAGAATTTATCAGATCTCCAAAGAAGACCTAATACCAATATTCTTCAAACTATTCCACAAAATAGAAACAGAAGGAAGACTACCCAATTCCTTCTAGGAGGTCACAGTTACACTTATACCTAAACCACACAAAGACCCAACAAAGAAAGAGAACTTCAGACCAATTTCCTTTATGAATATCGATGCAGAAATAATAACTTTCTCACAAAAACCCAAGAACACATAAAAATGATCATTCCCCATAAATAAGGAAGTTTCATCCCATGAAGGCAGGAATGGTTTAATATAGAGAAATTCATCAATGTAATCCACTATGTAAAGAAACTAAAAGAAAAAAGCCTCATGATCATCTCATTAGATGCTGATAAAGCATTTGACAAAATTCGACACCCCTTCATGGTAAAAAACCCAGGAATTGAAGGCCCATATCTAAATAGTATATACAATATACATAAAGCCAGTAAGTCAACGTCAAACTAAATGGAGAGTAACTTGAAGCAATCCCAGAAAAATCAGGGACCCATGGCTCCAGCTGCATATGGAGCAGAGGATGGCCTTATATGGCATCAGTGGGAGAGAAGGCACTTGTTCCTGTGAAGGCTTTTAGCCCCAGTGCAGGAGAATGTCAGGGCAGTGAGGTAGTATTGGGTTCATGGGTAGGTGGGGCACCACCGTCCTAGAAGCAGAGGTAGGGGGATGAGATGGGGGTTTGCAGAGGGGAAAATGGAAAGGGGATCACATTTAAAATGTAAATAAAAAATATCCAATAAAAATATTTCTTTTGAAATAGGAGGTGGGGTCATTTGTGATTACAGCACTTGCTCTTTCTAGAGCCCCAGGTGTGTATAATTAAAATAATGACTTATGTTCTTGCTTTCAATAAAAGTAAAGGAAAGGCACCCAAAAATGAAGACAAAATTTCTAGTCTTCATGCCTGCTTTGAGTTAATTTGGGAGTCCAAGTGAAATCAGTGTTCTGTTTTTATTTGTTTTTATTTATTCCTCTGTTCATAATCAAAATCAGTTTATAAATGCACTTTTGCTTCCATTTACTATAAATAGCCTTTTAAAAACTTGAGTATTGAGACCAAATTTCCTATCTAAAGTAACTTTTATAATTAAATTGCTTTCCTTTCATGTATATCGCTTTAAATTAATATTCCATCTCTGTGGTTGAAATTTCAAACAACTTTTCTGGTTAAAAATTGAAGGTTTTGCATAAACTGAAAAAAAAAAGTCAAACCTCATCACAGGTTCAGAATAGGGGACGTGTCCTGTCCTTTCTTTTCTGGAGAGGAACTGTGCCTGCGGATTGTTCTCTCCTATGGGTGACAGCATTTCAGGCACATCAATGGTTCTGAGTTGGAAGGGTTCGGTATGACCTGGTTAGGAAGCAGCCTTGATGCTCTGCAAATGCCTGATATGATTAGTTTTTGATAATGAATACTCATCTATGTCAAACACACTGAACTTGATACTGTGGCAAATGATTGTAATTAATGGAAATCTTGAAAAGCAAGGGAAGAAAGAAAAAATCAACATTGGTTTGAGGACAAGGGCTCGTGAAGGTGCATGAGAAGGAAGCAGCACCTTGGTCCACACAGCTCCTTCCTAGATCTGATTCACCCTTATCATTGCAGTTGAAATGCCCATCAGTCACATGTTAAAAGAATGTGTAAGCCAATTCAAATTGCTATCATTATCATCATCATTATTATTATTATTATTATTATTATTATTATTATTATTAATTCTGCAGGTCCTTGCTTACTGCCCTTTCATTTATTCATGTCTCCCTTTACAGTTAAGCATGCAGGACAGGCTTAGCAAGAAAGCTTCCATTCTGTCATACAGCCAGCTTCTCTCTTTTATTATGATCAAGCGAGAGTTTGCCTCCGTTTTATTTTATTTTTCAAAATGAGCGGAATAATTGATACTTGTCCGGCTACGATATAGAATGTGAGGTTAAAGGGTAAAGGAGGTTTCATCGTTCTTTAAATCTCTAATTTTGAACAACAACAACAACAACAAAAACCCAATCCTTCAAGGCATGGCGTGTAACGATAGCTCAAAATGGCTTTTATAAAATTTGCAGTTGCATGGCTAATAGGATGAGGGGAAATGGCAGACAGTTAGGCGAGATGTAAGTTGCCGTGCCATCTCTTCAAAGAACTCTAAGTAGCCTCTTTGTCTCAAGATATCCACTAATTTTCATCTACATTTCAGCCACTTCATAATCTACTGATTACTGAATGGGCTATTATGTACATTCTGTCGTTTGGGAGTCTTAACAAGAAAATTGTCCTGAGCACACGGTACCTGGAAGAGGCTTGAATAATAGGACGCTAAAGTATCCTGCATCTGTCTCAAGACATCTAGCATCTCAAACAGTCTGCAATTAAGGAGGAGGTGGGGGGAGTGGCTCTTGCCTTATGTAAAGAGGAGATACATAATTGAATTACACAGTGGGGGAAGGGAAGAAAGCCAAGATCAAAGCTCACATAACATCAGTTCCTGTTCTTGGCAACAACACCAACGATGAAAAGATTCTTTGTTCTTTTGCATATTATATCACCCTCCTTAAAATGAACAAGCTCTTGTAGAATTTGTCATCTATACAGAGACCCTGACTAGAATACTAAAGAGTAGTCTAACCAGGGTTAGTCTCCCTTCAGAGGTTTAGAAATCTCCTCACACTTCCTATGTGGGATTTTTGTGTTGGAACATGAAAACCACGGACAGACTGCACACAGTTATTGGTGTCCAGCACAGTAACTGTGCAATTGGGAATTGCCCCGGGGGGCCATTTCCTGAGAAAACCTCACCTGGTGAGGTCAGAGCCTGTAGATTTGAAGAGCAAGGGGCATGGTTCATTACAGCATGGGCTGCAAGTGAGCAGAGAGCCAATCACTCTTCACAGAGACCATTTCAAGGCTCGCCCAAGTGCTCTGGTGTAAATACACAAGCAGGAGACCTTTTAGAAGGGGTTCAGACAAGTTATAGTAGTACCTGAACAGGAGCCAGGCCAAACTGCTAGGCCCTGAATTAAAAGGAAACGGTTTATAGGCCATGGGGCCCGCTTACCAATCCATCTTTTTCACTGGGGAGAAAAAAAGAAATCCCCTTTCCTGAGGTGATGAAAACTTGTATTAAAAAGTGACACAGAAGGATAAAAAAGGGCAAAGCCTATTGGTGGACTACTTTTAAAAAGCAGAAAAAAGCAACACAGTTTAAAACTAAGTGGGGAAGGGAGATAGGCAAGGATCATTATGGTATATCCCATGAGTAGTTCCAGGCCAGGGAAGAGTGACAGGAAAACGTGTTTAGAAAATGAGGAATTATACAATGCTTATATAAATCTTTGCCTTTATTACAGCCTCACTTGTGCATATTTGCATATCACAGTGTGATATGTGTTGATGAACTCCTTAAAGTGATGTGAGATCTGAGGTGTGTGCGATTCAAACATAGACAATTAAGTAGGCACACAGCTAAAACTAGATTTTATATCTTGGGGTAGGGATCGGGAAGTATAAGTCGAGATCTTGCTAACTGGTACCAGGTCTCAGGCCTCAACCTCCCTAGTACTGATTATAAGTATGGCCCCACATGCCCAAATCAAACCTATGCTTTCTTAAACACAAGGAGGAGAAGTGACCACCAAAGCTGTACTTCTGGATGTGAAGACTGCTACCTTCTATTGTAGATTAATATTGTGGTGCTTTGACTCTCCTGTGCACACAAGCCCATAGGTAGTGAGGCCTACATACGTTCTTTGGTGCAGATCATGTATACGTATTATCGTTGTCCACTGTATGTTGGAGCTAGAACGTATGGCACTTCACACACATCAAGTTAATGTATTTGGGAGAAGTGCCTTCAGGGGCTGCACCTTATTCTTCTCTGTTAGCACAAAAGATACAGGAGGATTTGATATATACTTCTAAGGAATAGCTGGATAATCTGGCTGCCCCTCAAAAGACAGAATGAGTTGCCAACATTGTTAGGCAGTTTCTGTCAAATGCATTTTCTTTCCCTGGGTTCTTGATTAACTCCTTCCCATCTCATGACATACTGAGGCAGGTGTAAACTATTCAGCCATATCTGGTAAGGGCAGGATAAAGGTAAGGGAGACTTGAGAGAAATCCTCAGCATTTGGTCAAAGTTTGACTGGCACCCATAGCTGACTGACACTACAGCGTTACCTTGACTTATCTAAACATGTACTTCAAGTACCAACTCCCAGAGAAACCTACCTAAGACTGGGACTATATTGACAGGATTCTAAGTGTTCTTCATTTTTCCTTTACAGATGAAACAATTGAACTTCAAAAGGAAGAGTGTTGACTCCTTGGATCACTGATTAGTCACCCATTCTAATTGGAAGACTTGCCAGGGACATACAGTAAGAAGCAGAGCATTAAATTTTTATTCTTTAGGCAAGTAAAAATTTAGGCTCTCAAATGACTTCATTAATGCTATATTTACATATAAATAAGCTAAAGAATTTAAGTAAAGTAATATTATAACTGAAAATTGACATTTCTACTTTTCTATTTTTATTATGTAGAATTACATAACAGGGAAGGGATCTTGGAGATTATACAGTCTGGTATGTTTTGTATGTCCTGCAGACAATCATGTTAACATTTACCTTTCAGTGTAAAGCATTAGGCCCAAAACGTAACTATGGTGTCAAGGGTAGGAACTCTGAGATGAAGCAGGCTTCGGATGGTATTTAATATGATAAGGCTGAAGACTTGGAGAAAAGAGGTATGAGATGAGACGTTCAATCTGAATATATATGAGATCTGTCAGGGCTATGGAATCTCACGATTCCCCCCAGAAAGAAATTCACCTGATGGGGCCACCAAATATTGAACTTTCCGGTTTTAGAACTATGAACCAAATTAAAATTTTCTTATAAATGTATAGGTATGTAGTAATAGTTCTCTCACTGGAGAATTGACTGAGATATACTCTAAACCTCTCTATGGTACACAAGCAGAACCTAAAGGCTTACTGTCAAATAGGAAAAGTGGACACAAAAGTTTAAAGACTCTCAAACAAAAAAATCCAGTTAATTTATTATGTGATTTGGGAGTAGTTATGAATTATAAAAGTGTGGATGAGAAAGCCTTATTATTTTTAGGTCAATTAGTCAGGTTTTGACTCTCCTGAGACATAATTTACTTCCTTCAACGTGGGACACATCCCAATTCAACTATGTGGTATACCTTGATGCTTAATTCTGTTGTAACTATCTGTTGTGATAGAGTTTCACTGTGTAGCCCTGGCTGTCCTGAAACTCAGTCTGTAGAACAGGCTTGCCTCAAACTTGGGGATCTGCCTGCCTCTGCCTCCTGACTGCTAGGGTTAAAGGTGTGTGCTACCACTGCCCAAGTCTGTTGCTTATTTTTATGTATTTAAAACTTGTAAATAAAATATAATAATTAATGTTTATTTTATGTGTCCTTTATGATAAACAATGTTTCTACATACTCAGAATGCAGTGCTAGGTAAACATACAAAGCCTATAATCTCACACTGATTATTTTTCTAGTACAAAAAATACCAATAATTTATTGAAATTTCCGTTCATAGCAGTAAATACAAGCAGTTCGTAAATATGCCAAACCATTTCAGAATAAAACTGAAGCAGGGTAAGACAATAGCATGTTTGTATCCTAAGGAGGGAGACAGACAGACAGAAACACACACACACGCGCACATAGATAGAGAGGGAGAGGGAGAGGGGGAGAGGAGAGGGAAAGGGAGGGGGAGGGGGAGACGGAGAGGGAGAGGGAGACAGAGAGAGAGACAGGAGAGAGATTTGTTCTTGAACATTGATGCAGTCACAAAGTTATGAAGGCTACAACCTTATGATTGATCCTATAATCTACTTCCTAAAAGCTAGAGATCCAAAAATGTCAGAATTCCAGCCCAAGTCAAAAGGCAGGATAAACCCAGGACTCAATGGCATAAGACCTCCTCCAAATCCAAGAACTTGGATACCAGGACAGCCAATAGTATCACTTCTGCTCTAGTTTTCAGATCCAGCAAGCATCAAAGCCTGAAAGTAGATATTGCTGTCCAAGCAGAGATGTCACATTTACTGTCCTTCATCCTTCAGCTACATTGGAGGACACTTCAGATCCGGTGACTCTGATGCTTACTGTTAAAGTAATCTTTCTTTTATTCAGTTCATCAGATTAAATGTGAATCTCCTCAATCATAGAAAAGCCTTCCAGACATACCCAAAATAACAGTTTCCTGCTATTCAATTATTCTTCAGTTCAGTCCACAAACATAATTAATCACCATAGTTAGTGGTAGTGTACACAGCCCTAGGTAGAATCATCAAAGGTGAACTCTGGTGGCAGGGCAGGGTATTTAGAAGAACAAAGTCAGCAGAGGAAGAGATTCGGCCATTCAAATATCCAGATTACAAGAATTACAAAATTACAAAGCTCTGAGTAGGAAAGACTAGACTTAGGGTGGAAAGGAATGTGAAGGCAAGTGCTGTTGAGCTATGAGATGGAGTTGTGAGTGCCTGCCAGAGGTTGGATTTAGAAGGAATGACAGAGGCTATGGCTTTTATTCTCAATATAATGAGAAGACACCAGAAGTTTCAATTAGAATATGACAGCTGATTTGATGAGCTCAGTTGGTTGTAATGTCCTTGCCTTACAAGCATGAGGTCTTGAGTTCCATTCCCAGCATCCTGTGGAATGCCAGGCATGCTGGAGTGCTCTTGGAATTCCAGCATCAGGGTGGCAGAGCCAAAGGATCCTTTAACTGCATGGCTCATTCCTCATTCTACCCTAGTAGAACTACAGGCCAACGAGAGACTCTGTCCCAAAGGAGGGATGGTGTTCCTAAGGACAACATCAGAGGTCATCTTCTGCCTTCCACTCGGGTGCATGGGTGTACATATGATATGCACTTGCACACCAGTACGCTGGCACATACTTAAGCGAACACACACCTGCATACATTGACAATTAGCTGGAGGTCAAATTGCAGGTTAAAGGTGTAAATAACCAGTTTGAGGAGTATTGAAGATGGATTTACAGTATTAATGACACCAAAGTCAGTTTATGGTGATAAATCAGTAAAAAATCCAAAAAAAAAAAAAAAAAAAAAACAAAACTGTTGGTAATGAATGTTAGAAACAGTTTGACAATGCTTTGGACTCACAACATGAGTGAACAAAAGCAGTCAACAATGATTTGGGTTCTCATTCTGAGCAATTAGGTAGATGATGGCCCACTTATTTAGATGGGTGCCATTATGGAAAGACACAATGATGTAATAAATAGGGGACTGAACTGCTGTCAGTGATTCATGGATACCAAGGTGCAGGCTTGCTGTTATGGCTTTGCTTTTAGGGCTTAGTCTTTTGCCAATTAGCTTGGTTAAGTTAAGAGATACATATTTTAAAAAACTACAATGGATAAGATTCTGTGGTAATGGATAAGATTCTGTGGTAGTGGAAAAGCAAAACGTGTGTCAGATTTTATTTTCTAAGCTCTAAAGTGATTACAACACATTAAACCAAGTAGATCTTTGACTCTCCAAATGGAATGATAATAATTCAAGCAAAACTAATATGATAATTATTAAATATTTATCACCCAGTTGATGAATTGATGAAGAAAACGTGCTACATATACATAGCACACCATGCATCCATAAAAGTGAAACCCTGTGTTTGGGATGAGACAAGTTTGTCTAGAGATCACTGCATTAAGTGAGATAAACCAGGTGAAGAAAGGAGTACCACGTTCTCCACTCTGGGGTAAAATCTGTAAAAGTCGATGTAGCTAAAAAATGAGAACGGTCATTGCTGAGCGCAGTGGGGAGAAGAGAGAGGAACCCGAAAAGGTTCACTGGGTACTAAGATAAAGCTGGACAGGTGATGCAAGGCATCTACTGTGCTACTGTGGAGTAAGATGGTTCTGATACCAATTGCACACTGTTGGTTTCAAGACATAAAAAAGTAAAGTTTTTAAATGAACATAGTTATGTCATTGTCTTCCATGTTTTCTTTCCTCCAACTCCCCCACCTCTAGGTAATTCCTAGTATCCTCTTATTCTTCTTTAATTGTTACATACACACACACACACACACACACACACACACACACACACCACACGCATGCACGAGCACGCACACATGTTTGTGTCAATTCAGCCTGGTGTGTCTCTTCAATGTTGGTTGTATGTACATGATTTCAGGATGCCCACTTGGTAATAAAATAGATTATTCATTCTAGGGAGAAGAATCATATAAATGAAGAAATGATAATTTATAATATCATATATAATAAGTAATTTAAACATGCAATATACGCATATGTGAAATCATCATGATATCCAATTCATTTCAATATGTAAAATTTTTGTTTCTATGTACTAATTTTTCTAATGAAACAAGGTATAGTTAAAAAGAATTATGCAAATGACCTTTTATTACAAATTTTATTTTATTTCCTCTCCAGCCATGTATATTTGGAGAAAACAGATAAATGCTAGTCAATTTTCTGATAACCCTCTTTCTTCCCATATTTTCTTGCTTTCATGAAGAATTGTTTTAACTATGACTTCTTATATACTTGTGAGAAAAAATAGTGAGAATTTTTGTTTTCACTGTAGCCTTTAAAAAAATTCTGTCATAATTTCTAAGTATATTTTATTTCAAAAATACCCAGAGAATTGCAGTCATGATCCTCAGCCAGGGTCTCTTTATTGTTTGAGGTTATACTTAGTTTCAACGCCAAGAAAGTGATATTTAATGAATTAATGTTGGTTGATGCTACTATCTTCCATACCACGAGTCATCCAACCAGCCACAAATGACAAAACAAATAAATACTTTTTTGCAAAGTTAAATGTGAATTCTGTTGGGAGGATTTGCCAAAAGCAAGATAAGTTGGTGAAGAGACCTTATCCAAATCACTATGGATCTGTAACAGTATTTGAAGAGAAAGCAAGAAATAAACATATTATCATAATAATAAGATAATATGTTTATTGGACATAGAGAATATTAGGAATGTCTAACCTTTTCACCTCATCTATGAATATGCATGACCAGAGCCTGGTGAGTCAAGCTAGGCTGTTGGGTTACAGCAATGTACAGTCCACCTAATTCTTAACAGAGTGACAAATGCTGATAGAGCAATGTTCCAGCCTTTCATTTTTATTAGAGTATCCCTGTGACTCTGTCTCAAACTACTTCAATGGGCATTGGATTTTCAATGCAGGTCAATGAATGTCTTATTAATCGATGCGACTGTGTTTCTCTAATTGACCTATTCTGCATTACAAAGGATTCAAAGAAGAAGAGGAAACAGAATGGTGCTTTCCTCTGAAGCTGTCGTAATGTCCCACATTTCTGGAATTTGGAGTAAGGACTTCGTATGAAAGAACTCCAGGAAGTTACAAAACTCCTTTGCATGGCTGACTGGATCTGTGTATAATTTCCAGCATTACCTAGAATAAGTACCAGGAGACTGGTGTGATTTATGCAAGAGTTTATAGAGAAAAAAGTCCACCCACTAGCTCCCATGCTACGGATTACAACCAGGTCTCCGCTCCCAAATGCAAGTTTAGGTAAAGCGTGAGAAAATCTGCCATGTTTCTTAGAGTCACAAAAGGGTTTCTACGGTAAGAAGCAGTAAGAAGCTGACAGCTTTTTATGCATAAAAGACAGCTGTCCCTTCTCAGGTAATATTATTAATGAACCCTAAGGTAATGTTTGCTCTGAAATATGTCTAATTGAAATAATTTACTCTGACCCTTGGAGAATTATGAAACTGTTTTCACCATGTTCACACACAGCAAAATAATTATGAGATGCCATATGGAAAAGCCATCATGTGGTGGAAGTCTTTCTGAATCTATATTTTAGAAATGTTTCCCACAGATAAATCATATAGCTAATTTACAAAGTAGAGGTGAACAGTTCCATTTTTCATATGGAGATTTGATATAAAATGTTAGCAATTCCAGAATATTAAGGAGAGTGTTGACATTAGTAATTATTTCAGTTATGAGATATTGTTTACAAAGTATTCTGAGAGCCATACTTGGCTAAGGAGGAGGATAAGTTACTTTGTACATAGCATATAAAATATGAAGACATTGTCAGTCCCAGAAAACTGTGTGGGCATGCTGATGACTGAGGAACATTTTGCTTTCAGTATAAAATAGTCTGGAAAGTTCCAACGGTTCCCACTAAGATAGCTCATTTGGCAAGACCTGGTATGTAAAAGACTTTTGGGAAAACTTGTTGGCTTTCACAGAGAAGGGTCCAAGTGTTTATGGGAACTATGAAGTGGTGTTGGGTGACTCTCAGAGGGCCCAGTGGGGTCATATGGGATGGGAATTTAAAAGCTTTTTGATTGAAGCTCTTCTGAACTTATCAAAAAATGGTTAAGAGTCTGCCTGACATTCTCATGAGAGCAGATTTTCTTGTGAAATTTCTGGTATGGTACTTTCCGGCTGGGGCGTGAATGTCGTAGAAGAGAGATTTTTTCTCATCGTCTTTTCATTCTTGAGTTCAGTGTCCCCGCTAAGCCCAGGACATAGAGAATCAAAGCAATCAGCGGCACTTTCAGCCTCTAGGACAGTAAGACCAGATTCCATCAGGGCCTCATTGTTTAAACCAGCTTACCCAGTTTCCTGATGATTTCCGCACTAAGGCCAGCACCAAGTAAACAGGGATGGAGAACGAATACAAAAGGTAGAAATGACGAGAATGGGAAAAGCATTAAGATTTTAAGAAGTCATTCATTTTTCCATGTCTCACTGGATTTCCACTAAACAACTAATACAATCTTCCTGTCCCCTACCTTTCTGTTCTCTGAATCACAGATACAGAAGCTGTTATGTTGATGTACCGGTTACAACTAGACTTCCCCTGATGGTCTCCATTCTTCTATCCCTTGATTCCTGGCTAACTGTGTCCATTTTTGAACCGACCTTTTATCTCTATGTGTGAAGAACATTTCACTGGTCTGAGAGAAGAAACTGAGAAATTAATTTTAAAAATAATAACACAAATAAACTAACAATGACAAACCTTGAGTCACAAACAAACAAAAATAAGAAGGATTGAAGCATCTACACTTTGGTCCTCCTTCTTCTTAAGCTTCATGTGATTTTTAAATTGTATCTTGGGTATTCTGAACTTTTGGACTAAAAGGCTTCCTAAGAATAGCAGTCATCATTCCTCATCTCTCTCTCTATAGCTCTCTATTTCACCTTCATCCTGAGCGTGTAGCCATCAGTAGTGTACCTGGTAAATAATTTTATCCCCTCTCCTTCAACATACAGAGTTAATGTATAGAGTAAAGTTATAAAGAAATTTGCCATATAATCAAATTTCCAAGCTATGCTAGTTTTCAGAAATTTTGAAAGGTATCACATTAGTGAACTATACAAACATATCAAGAATATTTTAAAGCTCGCCTTTAATGTATAGACTTTAGGAAAAATAATTTGACATCTTATTTTGTTTTCAGAAATATAACAGGAATGTTTCCATGTTTTCTTATATATGTTTTGTTTATGAATAGCTTCTATTCTTAATAGCATTTAACCATTTGGGAACAGATGCATAAAAATATGGCCAAATTCACAAAATTTAAAGTCATCTAGCATTTCTTTCTGAGCCTTTTACCAGAAACCATGGCATTTATCAAATCTTAATTTAGGTCCTAGCTATGTAGGTCAATAGTTACCTTCCTCTTATTTTTAATTTGAGAAAATGTACCTGAAATGAGGCAGCAGGTTGATTATTTCTAAAAAGGGAAGGTTGCCTGGGGCAGATTCTCAAACTGTTGCCTAGCTTACAATCCTGGGATGAGGTTAAGTTCCTGGTAGAGAACTTCATCTGTCAGCACATCATTTTACTTTGCTGGAATGTAGTTGGAAAGGAAAGTGTTCCCAGGCATTCCACTTCCCCTTGTAGGACTCAAACAGCCAAAGGCTGTAACTAACTGCTCATAAGTTCACAGCAAATGCAAAGAAGAACCAGGAACAGAAGAACCAGGAAGCAGGAATTTCCCAGAAGCCTCTAGGCTCCACTATGAACATACCCAATGAGAAAATTTTACTCAATTAAAATTAAATGTTTGTTTTAATGGATGCAAAAATATATACGCATTCACATTTGCCATGTATTGCGTCTATTCAAAAATACATTGTATAATGTTTAAGTTAGATTCAACACATTTAGTACCACATACATACATATTTATTTATTCGTTCGTTTGTTTATGGTGAGACTTTCAAGTACTTTCTTGTGACTCACATGCATGGTATGTCACTGCATTCTTCACTACCAGGTGTGCAAAGAGCACACAAACTCATGACTTCTTTACCTATAGACTTGTAAGTTTTAGAGTTTCCTTTATTGGTTAATTTGTTTGATTTTATTTCAATCAAGGTCTTTTCATTGGTTTTGACAGCTATCATCCCACCTCAGAAGCCCATGCAGCCCAGATTTTCAATTCTTATTTCCAAGGTGCTTCTTCCCTCATCTAGTAAGCCTTAATGGATGCAGTTCTTCAAATGGAACACCAAACACCCTTCTCGATTTATCTGTTTTATAATCATCAACACACACACACACACACACACACACACACACAAAGACACACACTCACAATTAGTAGGAAAAATAGAAGAAAAACAAAAAAACATATATATATAATGTTATATATAATATTACATATAGTTAATATATAATATTAATACATGTACAGTGAAACAGCTAAGATTGAGAAGGCTTTTATCTGCATCTGTGATAAAAACTGCTTCTTTGTTATGGCCCTGTTTCCCTCAGTGCAGATTTCTGTTCATGGAAGAAAGTGTATTGGCTGAACTAGCCTTCTTAACTGAAGGCTCTGAGATCTGAGTGTTTGGACTTTGGCAGGTAACCATTGCAGTTTTTATTAGTGGACTTGGAAGTATCAAGGGAGGATCCCAGAAATAGACTTTGTAGCAATTGCCTTGATAGTTCATAACAGTTTTTAAGGCTTCCAACTGACACACCCAAATTGTAATCCTGAAATTTATCTTGAAGATAAAAAGTAGATCTAATAAATAGTAACGAAATTTTCATTTTTCCCATCTTGAATGGTCAGCTTTAATTTATATAGTGTTTTTCATTATTTTTCAATGACTACTGATATTCATAGTATGCATACAGAAAACTTTCTCTTTGAGAACTGGTTTACCAATCCAAAATTATGTCCTTAATGTGAAGCAATTATTGACAGAAAAATGAAATTTTCTGTAGTTGTTTGATCTGGTTTATATTTAAGTCTCTCTTGAAAGTAACCTAGTGATTTCATATATTCTAAAACATTACTTTCATTAATATACTTAGAAGTATTTAAGGTAAGAAATATTTTAAATCTGGCGTGACAGAAATAATTTGTAACAATGACATCATCAACACATATATGTTTCAGACATGTCACCTTGACTTACAGTAACCTGAGAGGAAATTTGGAGGGTTAGCAAATCCCTTTTAGAAACAGCAGAGCACTGAAAACCTATCCCATTTCTTGGTGGTCTCATACCCATCCAAAGCTCCTGAGGACCATAAAACCTATTGGTTCCTTTCCTAAAGTGCTGTAAAATGCATCCTGTAAGGCCCAGGGGAGAAATCTTTCTGACGCTGAGCACTCCACGGAGGCTTCATATTCCATATTTTTGAGTACAGCTAGGAGTGGAAATGGATTTACTTCTCAGAATCTTGTTCATAATTACAAGTATAAAAAAAGTGGAGTTCAAAAGAATATGAAATACAGTGGAAGAAAAGCCTTGATCATACAAGTAAAATTTCTTTACCAGATGGGTGAACTGTAAATTACAATACTACTTAAATCTAAACAGCAATGATTAGACTGTGAAATACAAAACTTTGGACTCCCAGGCACTTATTCCTAGAAAGAAGACTATCATGTGTTGGTGTGTCAGGTGTTCAACCATTATTTACATGTTCACTTGACATATCACAAACTTCATTCATGGTTGATGAGCCTAACAGTTCAGAACCTATCAAAGACAACAGTGATGTTAGTGACTCACCACAAGATAGACTTGGTTATTGTTTTCTATTTATTTTTTCCAGTTGCCTTGACTTCAATAATCTCTGAATTATTCAAAACTTGTTTTAGAAGTTTAGGAGAGAAGGGATTCCCATATCCATTACTTAAACTATAACTTGCATTTTGCACTGGTTATCTCAAGATGTTGTATAACATATTGCATATTGCGCTAACCAAGTTGATTTCTTTCTTTTAATGAATCAAGAGAATTGTTATGTCTCCTTCTTTTCCTTCAGTAAGTCAAACAGATATAGAACACGTACCTTGTATGCTTAATTCATTGTCTTCACGAAATTAGTCCTCAATAACACTCACTCAGTTTGATCATGAGTCACATTGGCAGAGAGCTACTCATCTTATCAAAACTGAATTAAGTAGACACGTCTTTTTTCTTCAGTCTGAGCACTGATTCTCAACCTTCTTAATTTTGCCACCTTTTGATACAGTTCCTCATGCTGTGGTGACCTCCAATTATAAAATTATTTGGCTGCTACTTCATAACTGTAGTTTTGCTGCTGCTATGAATAATAATGTACTTATCTGACATTCAACACATCTGAAAAGTGACCCCGAAGTCGTTATGACCCATATATTGAAAATCGCTGCTTTAGAGGAAAGGCAAGGTACAAAGTATGACACTCAGTCATGTGAATTATTTTCTTTTCAGTAGTCTATTCATTTCCTGTGCTATGTCAGTGATAAATTGTTCTGAATATCATCCCATGAAGGTCTGATGATGCAATCGACAAATAAAATCTTTGAAACAAATGGAAGCAGCTATTAAAACAATCACTACTGTTTTGCTAAGGTCCAATTACCTAGACTTAATAAATGATGTACGTAAATTTTCAGAATATTCAGAGCAACTAGGCCAGCCTGAATCAGGTATGCAAATCAATTCATTATTTCATTCATGATAGTCCTCACCTGATACTCCCTGACTTTGGGACTCCTGGGGAAGAGAGAGTAGTGGGTCTAGAGAGCAGATCTATCTTCCCTTAATCACTTTGCTTGAACTAGAATATATGTTAGGAAACGATTGTTCTCTTCTATTCTACTCAACCAGGAGACAAAGCATTAATTTTAATGGCTGCACAAACCAAAGAAGTAACCATTTTAATTTAGTCAGCCATAATTTGTATTTGGGGCTCAGATGGAATCCCCAGCGATCAATCATAAATTCTCAGTCCACAACACAGTAATGACCCTCTTGCATAGTTAGCTAGTTAATTCTTTCCAATCAGTTAATTAATAGAGATCAAAACCCATGAACCACCACTTTAATTAAGAGTGGGATCGCAACCAATATCTAAGTAAGCCGCATGTGCTGGCGTTCCTTGAGAGGCCCTGTTTATGGGAGTCATTCTTCCTCCATAGTTACCATAGCCCCTCCAGTCTGGGTATTGACTTGGTATAAGCATCATTCTGCATTATAATCTACCTTGCTTTGCCTGTGCTCTCCCTCTGTCTACCTCAGAGGAATCTAATCTTTAATGCTGTATTTCTTGTTAACCATCCACTAGCTTGTTTATTCTTGGCACACGCATGCATATTATACTTAATATACTACTTTTAATTTTACAAATATTGTATCAAATAATTCTACTGTCTTGAAATTTTCACTTCTCCACAGAAATATATATATACATATATATACACACATATATATGTGTGTGTGTTTGTATACATATATATTTATGTATATATATGTGTATATATATATATATATGTTTCAAGGGTTTATTCATGCTTATGTTCTTAGACCTAATTTTTTCATTTAAAATTTTCTCTGGTGCACTATGGCTCATTGTGCATTGTGGGCAATTTCTTATTTCCAGGTAAATATTATCCATGAATTTTTCAAAATTTGTTCTAGTATAAATGATTTTTCTCTGAGTGTATTCTAGTATAGTTGTTGAAGCCTACATTTCAGTTGGATGTGTGTGTGTGTGTGTGTGTGTGTGTTTGTGTGCGCACACATGCATGTGTGTGCGCATGTATATGCTAAGCTTATCATGTGGAATGAGTGAATGCTCAATTTAAAACCAGTCCCAAGAGAAATTATAGAGAACCAACATGTGTTTGCTTCTTGATCTGGATGCTAATTGTAGACAGGCATTAAATTTAAAAACTTGAAGGACTGAACTATTATATTCAATTTAGAGTTATATCATCACTACGTAGTTTAGAGGGGATGATGTCATTTTTCTCCAAAAATGATTGTACCAATTTGAAGTCTCATTGTTCCTGTACTTAGCAAGTTTTGTCAAGGACACTGCAATAGAATACAATATTATCAGTAATTATCAACAAAATACATTTTTTTAAACAAAATCCTATATCCTTTGCTATTTTTGGCAATGTAACAGTCAGGATTTATTTATTTATTATTTATTTATTTATTTATTTATTTATTTATTTAAAAAGAGAAGAAAATAGAATAATGGCTGGCCAGATAAGGCTTCAGCTAGTTGAACACATATGTACAAAGGTTATTCAGTAGCATGATAATAAATAAAATTGAATCTTAATCACATCACATAAAAATGGGTAGATTCTTCACCAAATTTGGAGTCTGTGTTTAAGGTGAATTGACTCCAAAATGTAGTTTGCTTGGCATGGGAGGAATACCTCCTAGTCATCTATAGTTTTATATGATGGTAATTGAAAAAAGAATTATTGCCTATAACAGTACTACAGTTGTTTGGGAAGAGAGAAACCTACTCGTGCTTTAGGCACACCGCGTAAGTCTGGGCTATTGACTGAACAGTGCCTTGTGGGAACACCTGCAAGAGGTTGGTTTTTTCATTTCATTCCCTGGAGTATCTTCACACTACCCTGCTTTCCTCTCTCCCTGGCTTTCTTCCTTTGTCTTTCTACCTTCTCATGTTATCTTTTTTGGAATTCTTCCTGATCTATTCTTGACTCCTTTTCTTCCGCCATACCTCTTCCTCTACAAGAGAGCTCTTCTGGATGCTGATGCTTTTAGATTAGACAGAGTCTCCTGTAATCCAGGTTTTCATCACTCTCTGTGTAGTTGCGGAAGGCCATGAATTTTGATGCTTCTGATTCTGATTTCTAAGTGGGTAGATTGCAGGTAAGTGCTTAGCAGCTGGTCTGGTTTATGCAGTCCTAGGAATTGAATTGAGACATTTATCAATGTGAGGAAGGAGTCCAACAATTAAGACACATCCCTTTCCCCTTAAGAGACCTCTTGTGTTCCCCTTTTCAGATGCTTTCAATGTGTTGAACCTTTCAAGCTGCCTCCTCCAAACCAATCTCTATTCTGATATCAGACCCTTCTCCAGCTGCTCTCCTCAGAGTTCTCATCCCCTTAGGGACAGTTGCAGCCTCATACCTGAAACCAACTGCTTGCTCCTCAACTTCCACGATGCAGTCTTACTCTCCCCTTGATTTTCTCCATTGGAAAACCATACAGTGACATATGGAGTTGTTTAAGCCTGAAGCCTCTATGTTGCTTACAATCCTCTTCTTTTTCAAACTCCCTATCAAAGCCATCATCACATCCCAAAGACCTAATACTATAACCTGTCAAGTTCTTTCCTGCCTAGCACTGCCATTTCTCCCACTTCACAGATAAGTGTAGGATGATGTCACAGGTGAGGTAGGTACAGGATAGAAGGAGGCCTGTCATTGGAGGAGAAGGAAGGATGGGCAGGAGAGAAGTTTGAAGGAAGAGGAGGAGACTAGGGGAGAAAGGAGGAGAAGAGGAGACGGAGAGAGCGGAGAAGCCAGGCAGGTGATGTTAAGATTCTGCTCTGTGTATTTACAGGTTGTTATTAATGTTCTCAAGGGATGGATGGTACTGGGCTTTGTATGTTTAAGTGGGCAATTATATCTTACCAATTGGATCTAAGATTATTGTGTTGTGTGTTCTTTCATGTGAGGGTTTGAGTATAGGAAAGTGTGCGGCTGGTATGTGTTTCCGCCAAGATATCTAGCAGATATCTGCACCGTGGTACAGAGCTAGCGGGGTAAAAGACACTGTTACTCTTTTTTATTTTTATATTTTTACAACAACAGATAAGCCTTTTCCCACCTGGACTAAGGTGGCATTTTCTTTTTGATTTTTGTCTTGTCTCTTTATTTGAGTAAGTGCTTTCTAATCCATTGTTGACTTCAACCAGCATTGTCTTATCAAGAGGCAAGTTTGACCATGCTTTCCCCTGGATTAAAATCCTGAGTATCCTTATACTCATGCAGCATACACTTCAACATGTGCGTCACAAACCATAAGCATCTTCATGATCCGGCCCTTGCCTTACCTTCACAATCTTCCTCTACTGTCTTAGTTTCCTAGTACCTTCATCTTCCTGTGATGTCTCTTCTTCTTCCTTAGCTATTGCTTGCTTTCCTGTTGGTCCCCAAATGAAAGTCACGTGCTCAGTAAACATGTATTCACCCAGTTTCCCCATTCCCCTTCTACAGTACATCCCCAAGAGAGCCTTGTCTTAATTAGGGTTTTATTGATGTGAAGAGACGCCATGACCAAGGCAAATCTTATAAAGGAAAACATTTCATTTGTGGCTGGCTTACAGTTTCAAGGGTTTAGTCCATTACCAACATAGTGGGAAGTGTGTGAGCATCCTTCAGACACGGTGCTGGAGAAGGTGCTGAGAGATTCTACTTCTCCATCTGCAGACAGCAAGGAGGAGACTGAATGTGCCGCACACTGTGCATACCTTGAGCATTTATGACCTCAAAACCCCTCCTCCACAGTGACATACTTCCTCTAACAAGGCCATCCCTTTTCCAATAAGGTGACACTGCCTAATAGTGTAACTCCCTCTGGCCAAGCCAAACAGATGAATCTAAGGTACTATAGCTATTCAAACCACCACATTCCACTCCCTGGCCTTCATATGCTTATAGCCATGAAGAATGCAAAATACATGTAGTCCAACTTCAAAAGTCCTCATAGTTTATCACAGTCTGAACAATGTTTAAAAGTCCAAAGTTCATAGTCTCTTCTGAGATTCATGTAATCTCTCCCTATAATCCCCTATAAGATCAAAATAAAATGCAGGAACACTCCTGTTCCTGCATAGTTCCATAGTTTTCCTAAACCAAGTCCCAAAATGCACATGAATCCAAACAAAAGCATGATCAGGCCTATCACAGCCATACCCCAGTTTCTGGCTCCAACTTCTTAGCAATGGTTTTATTGCTGTGAAGAAACACCACAACCAAGACAATTCTTATAAAAGAAAACATTTAATTTGTAGCTGGCTTACACTGCTAGGAGTTCAGTGTATTATTTGTGGCTGGTTCACAGTTTCAGGGGTTTAGTTGAGTACCATCATGGTGGCAAATATGGCAGTCTATAGGCAGAGATGGTGCTGGAGAAGGACCTGAGTGTCCAGATTTTGATCTACAGGTAACAAGGAGACTGGATGTGTGCCACAGTGTGAAACTTGAACACTTAAGACCTCAAAGGCCACCTCTACAGTTTCACACTTGCTTCTCCAATGTGGAGACACCTTCTAATACTGCCACTCCCTATGGCCATGCCTTCAAACAATGAACCTATGGGGCAATACCTCCTCAAAGCACTACAGGCCTCTTCTATAGCTCTAAGTTCCACATAGGTATTGGTGATTCCATGACCATAGGCTCAATTTCTCTTTCTCTTTATGACATATGTTGTTACTTCATGTCAAAGAGAATGCCTTTAAAAGCTTTGGCCCACCCAGGTAATTACTGCAATTTACTAACTGACTGAATATTCGCCTCTATATGTACACTCCTTCCCGGAGTAGAGAAATCGCCTTGAAGGAAGAAGACTACAGGTTGATTGAAAACAGGTAAGAAGTCCTAAACCCATAAAACTCTAAACAACTGGAAGGTGAAAGTAGGTGATGTGCAATCAAATGCTGACATGTGTGGTAAAATGAAATTTCCAGAAGAGAAAGGATATTCCAGATCTCCAACAGGTACAGCATTCATGCTAGAGGATTTATTTGGTCACTTCAGACAACACCATAGGTGTTTTCACAAATCCATAGGCGGCATTTGTTATAATAATAAATAATGACTGATTTTCCTGTAGCAGGTTTGTTGTTGTTGTTGTTGTTGTTGTTGTTGTAAAGGCACGTGTGTTATTATTTAAAATGCCCCCTTTTCATCTTAAAAATAGTCATCTGTTTCTCCACGTTTAGTTCCCCTGGCTTGAGTGACATGTAGAAACGCGGCTTTTGCCCCAGAGAGGCTGTCCCAAATAGGAGCCCTCAGAAGGAATGGTGTCCATAGCACCAAAGCCACACTCCCCCACCCCCCAGCAGCAGATGAAATATTTCAAAGGGGACATCTGCCACCACCACTGAGATTTTATGGAGTACCCACACATGTAGGCTCACTAAAGTGGGCATGACAGCTGAAAAATATTAAAAGTGTGTGTGTTTTTAAAAACAACTTATGGTTAGGAATTAAGAAATGACTTTTAAATAAGAACAGAATTTATTTTTTTGCAAGCGTGTATTTTTTTCTTTCTTTTTTTTTTCCATTTATTTTTCTGTTGAGACCCCACACTTGCAGAGATCTTTTAGGTCATGTGTTTGCTTTATGAAACATTTGGCACGTAATGGGTGCCATGGGAATACATCCACTCCATCTGGCGGCAGCAGCTCCCCCTCGTCTCACGGTACCTGAATTGCCACCAGTCCTGATGCCTCGCAAATGTTTTTGTTTTCTTCCTTTAATAAATCTTGGATGCAACAATTAGGTGGAGGAGCCTGGCCAAAGTTCTTCCTCAAGGCTTGTGGGGGAAGTCTCAAGTAAGAAAGTAATGCGTCTTTGACAATGTGTTGTTTTCACACGTGAACCGCCCGGATTTTAATTAATATTTTTCTCAGCCTTTCAGAACTGAGGACAGTGAACCCATGTCATTTGTGACCTGGCCTCTCTGCCCTACACTTCGGTAGAAAGTATCATAAAGGTATTTCGTATTGTTTAGATAATCAGAAGTTCCGGGTCATGTTGTCCTAACTTTCGTGTTTCTCTGAAGAACAGGACAAATATTGAAAGTGGGAAAAGAGCTTAGCCGATGAGTTGGCTGTCAGAGCGTGATGGTTTCTTGGTACTGCTCTCTGTCAGTTTTCAGTTGTCATCAGCTGAGGGTATTTGCATCACTTCACAAGCAGCCCTGTGGAGTTGCACTAATTACATTGTTTTGCTTGGTTTTACTTTATTTTATTGTATTTATTTGATTTCAGGAAGAATGCCATGGATGAAACCAGGCTTATAATCTCACAAATACAGCACCCCTGCTTGATATTTGGAGCTCCCTTCTTTAGTTTTGGCAAGAAATACTGTGGGAATAAGTATCTATGCCAAGTAGCAGTTATTTAAATATTTCATTACCTCACAAAATAAAGAAGAGTGAGAAAGAGAATCTCTCTAAGTCACTCAGACAAAGACAAATCCCCAATCTCTGTGAAAGCTACAGTTTTGCTCTTCCCTTAAAACAATACTATAAAGTTTAAAAACCCTTTTAGGAAGTTCTGATGACCATAGTACTAAGTTAATTCAAATGGTCGTGGCTGAAGATAATATTTCTAAGCAGAAAATGTTTGCCATCAACAAATAACTATTTTTCCTATGAAAGCAAAACCAAGATAAAACACAGACACACACACACACACACACACACACACACACACAAAACATATAATTAAAAGGTACAAAATATTAATCTAAGTATATATCTAAAGGGAAGAAAGCATAGGTGTACAAGCAAATGTTTTCCACTGGACTTAAAGTTATAAAATTATTAAATAATTTCAGCATTTTTCTTTTGCACATATCTAATAAAAAGCTCTCAAGGAGTCAGTTAAGAACTTGTCATGTGTTCAAGAACTGAACGACCTTTCTACAAGCTATTCTAGCTGTAGTAAAATTAGAAAGTAGAAGAGTTTAATCATTGAACTCAGTAGAAATCTATACAACTCTAAGGAGATCTGATTTTATTGCTTAAAAAATAAGATGGGATGTTTCCAAGAAGCATACAAATCCTTTTCAGCTAAGTATAATCTAGTTGCATATATATATATATATATATATATATATATGTGTGTGTGTGTGTGTGTGTGTGTGTGTGTGTGTGTGTGTGTATCATACCACAATAGTAGCCTCAGTATATTTAGCAACAGATTGGTGAAATGTGACTTTTAAAAGAAAAATTCAAAAGGAGAAGTGTAGTTCGCCAAATGATTCTGATGGAAAGAATGTATATAATGCAGGCATTGGATTCAATGGTCCCTCTTTTGGATGCAGTTCAAGGGTCTTAATTATAGACAGTTTCAGAATGTCCTTGACTCTAATCCATGTCAGGCATCTGATAAACTATTAACACAAGTGTAAAGGAAGCATATTGTAGAGTTCCAATATATTATTATTTAATTATATTTTAATTTCCCACTGACAGATGGAATCCCCTTTATGTGCCACCCTGTTGCTCTCTGTCTCATCTTAATATTCTGTGTCTCAATAACATGAATTTCTGCATCTCCATCCAAAATAAGTGCTTCTAGGTAAAGAATGAGCCCTCAGAAACTGGAAGCATTGAAAACTCCCAGGACAGAGTTGCCAGTGTGAACTTGGGCATAATTTAAAACTAGTAGATTATGTTCGGTGTATGCAGGTATATATGAGGTTGTGAATTTGAGGCGCAGAATGGTAATTTTAGACATTATTATCTAAAATTGAATGTTTTCACTCTCTTACGATTTCCACCTTTTAAATAAGCTTACTCTCTAGAGAATTGTAATAAAGAAGAAGAGAATATAATGTGGTATTAAAGGACTTACTGAGCCTGGGTACTTGTTGATATTTATTAGTACTGAACAGGTGCCTTTAAAAATATTTTTTCCTTTTATTTATTCTTCTCTCATGCATCATTCCTGACTGCAGTTTCCATCATTCTTCTCCCCTCAGACTCTCCCCCTTTCTTCCCCTTAGCCTTGGATATATACCCCCTCACCTCCCTAAAAAGAGTAAACGTTCCAGAGACAACAATCAAATATGACACAAAACACTGCAATAAGACCAGGCATATACTCTCACATCAAGACTGGATGAGGCAACCCAGTAGGAAAAAAAGGCTCTCAAAGGCAGGCAATAGTCAGAGAGAGCCCCAGCTCCTGCCTTTAAGAATCCCACAAGAACACCAAACCATCCAGATAATATAAATGTGGAGGACCTAGGTTAGACCCATACAGTCTCCCTGATCTCCGTGAGCCCACTCGAGTCCAGATCAGTTGACTCTTTGGGCCCTGTTCTCATGGTGTCCTTGATCTTTCTGATTGGTGCCAATACTCTCTACCTTCCTCTGCAGGATTCCCTGAGCTCCTCCTAAAGCAGGCTATAGTCAGAGGTAGACATGAAGCTTTATGAATAAGTAACAGACGTTGGTAGCTACTTCGCTAGTGTCATGTCAGGAAGTCTCAGTTTATATTGGTTATTCAGAAACAGAGCACTCCATGTGAGAATTCAGAGAAGTATGTTTGAAACTTCAAAGTTTTAGATATTTTCCTGTTCTGTTGTGAACAGGATATAAAAATACTAGTTTTTTGGTTTCTGGCCCTCTTTCTTTCTTTCCCTCTCTCTTATCTTTCTTTTTCTTATTTGCCTCATTCCCTTACACATTCTCTCTTCCACACCTCAGGGATAACTCCTTACTTTAGAAAATTTTATTTATTTATTATTTATTAATTAATTCATTAATTCATTCATTTACTGTTGTTGTTATTTGTGTGTGTGTGTGTGTGTGTGTGTGTGTGTGTGTGTGTGTGTGTGTTCAGGCATATGTTTGCCATGACTACAGCAATTATGTGGGACTCAGAGGACAACTTTTGGAGCTGGTTGTCTCCGTCCACCTTTGGTTCCATTGCTTTTGAAAAAAAAAAGGTCACTTCCTCTCTTCACATCAGGTTGAAATATGCCTTGAGACAATTGGAGTAAGACAATTATCCTGGTTAGTTTGTTGACAACTGAACACAAGTTATGTCTGTCTGGGAATAGATGCCTCAATTAGAAAAAAATGACTTCATCAGGTAGTCTGTAGGCAAGACTGTGGCACATTTTCGTGATTAATGGTGGATGGATGGAGAGAGGGCAGCCACAGTGTGGCTTCTGTACTACACCTGGAACGGTAGTCCTGGCTTCTATCAGAAAGTAGGCTGATATAACTAAGGCTCAGGGATTACTGCAGAAGAGAAGCTCACCAGGCAACAA
The DNA here is from genome assembly GCF_011064425.1 of Rattus rattus. NCBI lineage: Eukaryota > Metazoa > Chordata > Mammalia > Rodentia > Muridae > Rattus > Rattus rattus. Next base: position 23,664,002 of record NC_046158.1, read on the forward strand.
CCAACAAGAAAAAAATCTTCCTGCATCTAAGGCTTTCTTCCCCAAAGAAGAGCACACTGATCGATTATCTAATTTCAAATGGCCACCTCTGAAAATATACACATACAAGTCATATTATAGAGACTGAGAAAGTTGTATTTTTGTATGTAGGAATACATACAAAAATGTATTTGTAATAATAGTTAATAATAAAAAAGAGGGCACGGATTTAAAAGAGAGGAAGAAAGAAGGTATTTATGGCAGGGTTTGTGGGGAGCAAAGGGAAAAAAGAAATGACATAATTATAATCTCAAAAAATAATTTTAGTAGGAAGAGGAAGAAGGCAAGCGGCCTGAGAAAGCCATGAAGAAAAAAATCTAGTAACCCAGCGCTCTTCCATGGCTTCTGCTTTAGCTTCTGCCTCTAGTGTCCTACCCTGCTTGAGTTCCTGCCCTGTTTCTGCTCAGTAAGCAAAGTTTACTGAAGAAAGTTTAAAATGAAATAAACCCTTTTCCTTTCAGAACTTCTTTTATTAGATTTTTTAAATTTACATTTCAAATGTTATTCCCTTTCCCTGTTTCCCGGACACAAGTCCCCTATCCCATCCCCCTACCCTTCTTCTATAAGATTTTTCCCCTCACAATTATATTTTATCACAGCCATTGAAACCAGAAAGTACTGTTTTGACTTGGTAAGAAACTCGTATTTTCTCTTTTACATACTTCTGAACTTTTGAAATTGATGTTCTCAGCTCCAGTTCTTAACTCCCTTGATGATGATGATGGTGGTGGGGGTAGTGGTGGTGATGATGGTGGTAGTGGTGGTGGGGAGGAGGAGGAGGAGGAGGAGGAGGAGGAGGAGGAGGAGGAGGAGGAGGAAGATTTGGTATGAGGCAACCGAGGAGTGAAAGGTGAGATGGTCTGCTCTGTCCACTGTACAGTGTCAGACAAATGTTCCCAAGTAGCCATACAGTGGTGCGTAATTTTTTTTCTTTTCAGAGAAAAAAACTATCAACCAGGCTTTGAAACATAAGACTTTTCTAATTTTACATCTTTGCAAATGATTCAATATTTTCAAGAACACATGGAAACCCAAAGCATGTGTAACTCCTGAGCCTGTTCTAGCTTATGTCCACCAAGTGGTGATGGGATTGCTGTCTGTCTGTTTTTTAAAGATAACTGTCTGTGTTCTGCTGATCTGGCCTGGATTCATGGATTTTTGTCTATTCAGTCACGGGAGTGAAGAACACATGTTAACTGATCCACATCTATTACACCTACATATTTCTTTTCAGGGAAACGGACAAAGAAACTGAGAAATAGTGACTGGTGGAAGTACATGTGTTTCAGTTAACTTTTTATTATTTGACAGGGAGTCAAGTATCCTTGACTGCCTTCAAATAATAAGGATGGCCTTGAACTCTCTGTCCTTTAATCCTGCTACCCCCAAGTGTTCAAATTTCACGAGTATGACATTTCCATTTACTTTCATAGTACTAAATGACCGAACTGTTGTCTTCCATTTTGTGCACTCATATAACTGTATTGTGTATGTGTGTGTATACACATACAGAGAGGCATATAGAGACACAGAGACACAGAAACACAGACAGACAGACAGACATACAGACAGACACAGATATAGACACACATACACGCACACACACACAGTGTGGAAAGTAACCTGATGCCTTATTATACACATGGCATTTCCTGTCATTTGGCCTTTTGACATTCCCAGTATGCTACATAGCTGAGGCTGGAAGGGAATTTTATGTAGTTTAAATCACTTGAAGGAAAAAAACAAAACGGCAAGTCTGGATTCTCATTTCTTTTTTCTCTAGGGAATATCCTTGTACTGAATTGACATCAACACATGATAGAAATTGGTCACTCCCTGATATAGTCATTCAGGAATTTTTGCTATTTTAAGGCCTATGATTATTTCCAGCAGTTGCTACTTCATCATTCAGCAAAATACAGTCATCTAGAATTGCCTGACATATCAGTAGTTCTGTCGTTGGCTGTAACTCCCTAGTAGTCAGACCTGCTACTTGCTTCTGCCATGGTTGGGGCAAGAGCTTGTGGACTGGGGGGTCCAAGAAGAAATACAGTTCAGTCTGTTTTCTTGTCTCTTCTTTGGCATTTTCTAGGAATTTAGGCTTGTAATCCTGAGCAGCCTTATATAAATAAAGTAAAACTGACTTTGAGACCACACCCTGCCTCGTCCAGTCATAGCACCTACTTTGATGTGATGTGGTGTATGTACGTGTGTGTACGTGTGTGTGCATGTGCGTGTGTGCATGTGTGTGTGAGAGTGCACGCATGCATTGTGTGCATGTCTACAGAACATGTGGCATACAAATAATGACAGTGAAAACCACAGAAGATGAAAGCTTTCAGACACAAGAGAACAGATCTGAGGAAATACACTAAGAGAAATGAGATTGTACAATAAATAAGTAGAGAGGATGTATGTGCAACATACGTTCAGCTGCAAGCTTTCTGTTTGAACTTCTGAGAAGATTTCTTATTCTTAATAGAATTTCTTCAGTTCTCCATGGGAATATTCAATGTAGTTTGTCTTTACCTGATTACTCTTTTGGTTTTGGCCATTAATGCAGTTTCATAACAGGTTTATTCCAGTTTGTTTTTTTTAACACTATATTGTTATTGTTCATTTATTGTTCCTAGAAATTTCTTTGTTTTATTTTCAAGGTTTGTGAATTATCAGTGTCTCAAGACATGGATAACCAAATATTGGTTAACTTAAGCATTAATGAGTTTCTAAATAAAACCTGTGTAGATGTAGCCTTACATAGTCCTGACTTCAGGGACTAAGTGAACAGAGAGCCTGGCAGGAGAAAGCACAGGAGGATACACTGTTGAGAGGTGGGGAAGGCTCTTAAAATGGGACTGGAAAGAGGTCATTGCAAACCATAGTTAAGAATGACAAGAAGGCTACAGTTTTATTTATTAAACGTTAGTAAAATAGCTACCTGTTGTACAGAACTAAAATTCATTTGGATTTTTTAACCAATAAAGTATATGTTTTTAAAAATAGAAAAGGCATAGATTTGCTAATACCATTAGTGAAATAAGTGTACTATGCATGGGAAAGAAGGTCAGTGCTAACAGATTTAATCAGTTGGAAAGAAACATTTGCCATCCCATTTGGGATTTTTGATATATTCAATCTTTACATAATTACAATAATTTCAGGCACCACTGTCTGTGTGCTACTCCTGCAGGTAGGTTCAGGCCACAGGTACTCTTCGGCCTTAAGATCATATTGAGAATCATGTTACAGATTCCAATTTTCCTGATTCCATACCATGCTTAGAGGGCGGAAGAGCATTAGAATGAGGTCCCTGATATGGAAGAGATGTTTCTTTTCTAAAGAGATCACTGGTCCCTTGATTCAACAAATAATTCTCCACGGAAGAGCAAGGTAAACGAACCTATGCTCTGACTGTTCCCCAGCAAATTGCTACCAGCATCTTTCAGGCTGTGATTTTTTTCTTTCTTTCCACTAATTTCTTTTTTAACCCATATTTATTTAGTTATTTACATCACAAATGCTGCCCCCTCCCAACCCCTCTCACAGACCCTTCCCTCATCCCCCTCTCCTTTTCTTTCTGAAAGGATTGAGTCCCTCTGAGTATCCCCCAACCCTGGCACATCAAGTCTCTGCCAGAGTAGGCACCTCCTTTGCCACGGAGACCAGACAAGGCAATCCTGTTGGAGAACAGATACCACAGTCAGGCTACAGCCTTAGGGAGAGTCTGTGCTCCAGTTGTTGGGGGGCCCGCGTGGAAACTGAGTGTACATCTGCTAAATATGTGCGGGGAGTGGGAAGGGGTTTGTTCTAGCCCATGTATGTTCTAGCCCATGTATGTGGTTCGATCTCTGAGAACTCCCAGACGTCCAAGTTTAGTTGACTCTGCTGTTCCTCCTGGGGGATTCCTATCCCCTTCAGAGACTTTAATGTTTCCCCCCAAGTCTTCCATAAGAGTCCCCTATCTTCATCCAATGTTTGGCTGTAAATATCTGCATCCGTTTCAGTCAGCTGCTGGGTAGAGCCTCTCAGAGGACAATGATGCTAGGCCCTTGTCTGCAAGCATAACAGAGTATCATTAAAAATGTCAGGGATAGGTGCTTGTCCATAGGATGGGTTTCAAGTTGGGCCAGTTACTGTTTGAATATTCTTTAGTCTTTGCTTCAGGAAGTAATTCTTAAATCACCTATTATGTGCTCAGTGACAAAAAATGGTGAACAAAAACTAACATCCATAAGAGTCTTAATTTTAAAGAAAGCAAACATAAGATGATTAATGAATATCTAATAACAATAATGGATAGGTAAATGAATAATGTAATAATATTTAAGGTGAAGGGGTGGAGGTAGGAGAGGCAAGAGATGGCTTCATTAAGTAGATGGCTTATGAACAAATAGTTGAAGGCAGCGTACCAATATGACAAAAAGAGAGGACAGCAGATACAGATCCCTGAACATCCAAATGCCCAGGGATGACGAAGGGTTGAGGTTAGTATGTATAAAAAAGACAGGCTACTGTGGTTTAAAAGATATGAACCCAGAAAAGAAAATCAAAAAACCTTTTAATAGTCAGCTTTATATTCTCAGATGGGGGGATAAGATGAGAGCCATACCCAAATACACAAGCTTGGGCTGAGTCCAGAGTGTTTCCTTTTTCTGTTCTAACCATCCCTAGGCCTATGCCTGGAAGCTTCTCGCCTCTGTATAACATAATTTTCCAAGCTGACTGATTCAATCCAGCTTCTCCTGGCTTCTCACTGAATTGTTCTGCTTGGCCTCACGCTAACTTTCGGTCATATGTTCTAATCTTCTGGTTCCTTCTCATTCTCTGGCCCATTTTGTCTACACCTGTGTCTAGCTTGTTCTCTCTGTCTCTGTAAAACTTTCCTAGTATAACACTAAAACTCTCCCTCTCCCTTCCTCCTTTCTTCCTCCCTTCCCACCACCCCTCTGTCGAGCATCCTCTTTCCTGTACAGCTCTTAACGAGAGTTAGGCTTATTGTATCTGTGACTCATTCCCTCAAATATTTCTCTGATTCATCACTTTGTCTATCCCTCAATTAGATGTTACTTTCAAACATGACTGCTTCCTTTCACAAACTAACCTTACCTTGCGTTAGGGATTAAGGTGTGTACTAAGGGTGTGTCTGCAGTTCAGCCAGATCATACTGTAATCCAAGGTATGTCTGTATTCTGGCTGGATCACACAGACCTAGAAGGTCTTTAGATCTGATCCCTTGGTAGAACAGCCATGTTACTGAATTAAATTTACTCTACAAAACTGCTCACAGTGGCAGGGCTAGGGGAAGCACAGATAATCTATAGCTGGGCTCTCAGAAGGATTTTAAATTTCATTCTATAGGGCTTGGTGAAAGGAGAAATTAGAAAGGAGTGGTAGGATAACACTTTGTACTTGACAAAATACTTTGTTCTAGAGGACAAAGATGTAGGCTAAAGGATCATTTATAAGGCTAGTGCCCTCATGCAGGCAGAAAAGGACAATGTAAATGTCTTTAATGTTTTCTTGTGATTGTAGTTGAGAACTTTAGCCCATTGCTTTCACAGAGAACATTGTCATCGAGCACAGAGAAGGCACCAGAAGCTCCAAATGTGACCTATTCTTCATACTTCCCTTATCAGAGATATGGCGACAGCCTCCCAGCCAATCCTGTGATATTTTGGTAAAATTTATAATTACAGATGCAACGTCTTCACATGCTCTTTCTGGCATGCGATTAATAGAAGCCAGATGTATGGTGAGCTGAGTGCTCTCTGAGGTGGTCTCAAGAATATAAAAACTTGTTGATTTAGAGCCCACACCTGGGGCTCTTGCTGGTGTCTGCTGCCTTAGCTCCAGCTTTCGTATCAGCTGCTTAAGAGAAGGCTCCACTTTCAATGTCCTCTTAGTAAACAGAAGATCTCGGAGTCAAGACAGTAGCCTACCCTGCTTATTTCCCATGCCAGGCATAGCAAACTGTCCTTATGGGTGTCATTTTTTGTATTTCTGAAGAACACAAGAAAATCAAACAAACAAATGAACAAACAAAACCGAATGGAGCATTTGGAAGCTGGTGAGTGAATGTGTCACCTTGGACTGCCCTCCTGATGTCAGCTCCTACCTTCAGATAGACTGTATTATAAGGAGTTTAAAAGAGGTATCATGGATGGCTTTATTAACTTGGACAGATCATCATGGATTGGATAAAAAATGTTGGAACTAGATTATTGATGAGAATAATCTAAAACGATAGCTGTACAGAGCTTTATATGGTGCAACCTGAAATGTCTGCACTTCTTTGTTTCAGTTTCTGGCTTTTCTGCTTATGTGCTGGAAGGAATTTTATAATTAGTGATAAATGCACATTTAGAACATTTTTAAAGATTAAAAATCCAATAATAACTGGGGACATTAGCAATAAATGTCCCAACTTTAGGTATTACTTTTCTTCAGAGTTTAGTTATGTCACCCAAATAATCATTTCCAGATTTTAATATGAAATCTTTAATTCCAGTAGTAACTTCATTATTAAAAAATAAGTTTAGATGGCACTCCGTTTTCAACATCTTGGGTCTTTGCTTAAACACAGGAATTCCTATTTGTAGTTTTTGTAAACCATTCAGTGTTCAAGGTATAGTGATTTACATACCTAATAATACAGATAATATGAACTGTTCTTCCCTGGGCATGATGAACATTCACTGTCTTATTTTAAACATTAACCCAAGATGTTTAGCAGTGGAAATAACAGAGAGAAGAAAGAGCTTAGTGGTTTTGGTCAGGAAAGAAAACACACCAATGTACAAAAGAGAAATAAATTGATTAAAAGGCAACATAGTCTTAATTCTACAGACTGAGTGCTGATGGTCACATAATGTTATTTTATCTAGCAAGGTGATGGTGTTGGGAAATAATACCTTTGATGGGTAATTAGATCACAGGAACTGAACTGAGCTGAGCTGTCATGATTAAGATTAGTGATTTTTTTTATGAGATTCTGAGAAAGCAAGGAGCCTCCCACTGCTAATAGCACACAGCAAAAGGACTAAGAACAGACCCTTATCAAACCCTGAATCTGGCACTGTTTTTAAGTTGGATTTCCCAGAACCGTGAGCTATACATTGTCTAATCATACTATATATAATTCATGTTATTTTGCTTTAGCTGCCTATCTTAGTGAAGGTTACTGTTATTATGATGAAATAACATGGCCAAAGGAAACTGGGGAGGAGACGGTGTATTTGGCTTACACTTTGATATCATAGTTCATCAGCAAAGGAAATCGGGACAGGAATTCAAAATTGGCAGGAACCTGGAGGAAGGAGCTGATGCAGAGGCCATGGAGGGTGCTGCTTACTGGCTTGCTCTTCATAGCCTCCTCAGCCTGCTTTCTTATAGAAGTCAGGACCACCAGGGCATGGGGAGCACCAACCACAAATGTGAGTCACTAATTAAGAAAATGCCTTACAGATCTGCCTACAACCTGATCTTTCGGAGGAGGCATTTTCTTAATCGAGGTTCCTTCCTTTAGATGATGTTAGTTGGTGTTCAGTTAACATAAATCTAGCCAGAACACTGACCAAATAAACTAAATAAGGAAATTGGTAAAAAGAGATGATACTACTGCAACGAAGGCCTAGAATATGAAATCAGGTTGCAACTGAGTAATTCCTTGAGGCTGTATGAGTTTTCAAGGGAAACAAATAAACAGCAAATAAATGAACTAATCTGCTATGAGAAAACTGTAGGGCGTTTTGAGTGAGGATGTAGAAAGGGAAGAGAACTATTGAGACAATCACAGTCTTAACCCGAATGCCCATAGAAATATGGATAAAGATTATTTCGATGAGGGCTTAGGTGGAAACTCAGAAGACAGTAAAGGGGTATGAAGGAAAGGCAACCATGTTATTCGATGACAGCAACAGTGATGACCTGTCTTTGTATCCTAGCTTCAGGGACATTAAACATTTGGCAGAGGGTAAAAGATGAGGCCTGGCTTCTGCTACTTCCCAGAGTAAAATGGGAGAAGAGAAAAATGAGATAAGGAGAGATGGATTGCTAATCCAAAGAAAAGAAGGATTTAACAATTCTAAATTGTAGAAAATCTCCCTGGGAGAGATTAAGGTGTGGGCTAAATGACAGTTCGTTAAGACAGCATCTTAATTGATCCTGTTGGTTCAGAATTAAAAAGCAAAAGTTCACCAGGTATGGTATCCAGGTATGGTATCCAGTCCTAGCACTTGGGAGGTAAAGGAAAGAGAATCTCTGTGGGTTTGAGGATAGACTACTCTACTGAGGGACTTCCATGGTTTCAGGACACAAGAGAATCTGTAACAAATAACCAAACCAAAACTAAACCAAAGCAAAATGAAACAAACCTCCCAAAAAACTGAAACCCCAAACAACAATAACAACAACCACAACCACCACAACACAACCCAAGGTTTCTTTTAGTGCTGCCCACTGCTTTTCATAATGGAGCTGTGGGTCTGAGGACAGTGCTCAGTATCAACTCTTTCTAGTGTCATGGCCTGATAAAAATTGAATCTAATAAAACCTAATAATAGCTTCTTACTCCAGAAATATGAAGGATGGTGCAAATGAATTTGTTTTATTATTATTTTGTTTTAATCTTTGGAAAAAACAAATGATTTAAGGGCAAGGAAATGTCTACTTCTTCCTTTTTTATATTTCAAGAAAATAAGAATAAATTAATTTCATTTGAAGAAACCCAGATGTCCTCAAAATAGGTTCTGTCTGCCAAAAAGAGCCATTAGAAATTCTGGGATGAGTCAAAATCCCAAGGTTCTTTCCTGAATTGGCCAGCACAGTTCCCCAATATTGCTCTGGGTTAGGGCATACCGATCCAGTGTCTCTCAGTAAACTGTTCCTACAATCTTCTCAGTTGTCAGTGGGTTCCACGGTTACATCATTTCTTTACACTTCCTCCATTTGGTCATTTTTCACTCCTCAGTGATACTTGAGCATAGACACACATTAATCTATGAAGGGAATATTTGTGTGATGGTTGATTGATTCAAATACTAATTGCTAATATATGTGTACAGCAGTTTCCCTCACTATGTGGTGTATTTAAGTTAACTAGTCTCATGTTCAGAATATCAAATATTTACCATACTTTATTTAATTATCTTTTATAGATTATCAATAGAGCACTTTAAAAAGTGAATATAAAGTGTATTCTGAGCGGTGTTCCATAACTGAATGGATGTGTATAATTTTCTCTGGGCTAAAATTTCCCATAGACCCTTCCCTGAGCAGTCATTTAATGATAGTGATCTTTGGATGGTGCTGTTAGGATTAGATAATAAGGGTATGACTCATAAACATGTCATTTAGATCTGGGAACAAGTAACTAAAACCCATCTTTCTAGCCAAAAACCTCTCATTTTTATGGGTTTTCCATCCCCACATGAATGGCATACACCTCCAGGTTTTAAACTGGCAGGTTTTCTTAGAAAAATGACCTATTCTATGATAAACAGTACCTAAATCCCACAAGTGAAAGAAGTAGCCCGTTATTACTCTTCTTGTTCAGCACATGAAAAGCAGAAGTATGTGAGAACCAAACACAACCTGTAATTTGGTAGCCAAACAACAGATCTCGGCTGTAACAGGAAAAATAAAAATATAGCTCTACTTTGGGATCTGTGGACTGGATACCCAGCAGGAGGGAGACGTTGCTGGCTTTTCTCACTTCCAGGCAATATTCTTCTGTGCCACAAGATTCCTACTGGAGCAGATACCCATGTGGGGAACTCTTCTGGCATCCTGTTTAGGATTGGGTAGGAATACAAGGCGTTCCCGCTATTGTATATTAAGTCCTTCCTACACCACACACACAGGCACACACACACACACACACACACACACACACACACACACACACACAAAGAGAGAGAGAAAGAGAGAGAGAGACAAACAGAGAGACAGAGAGACAAAGAGAGACAGAGACACATACAGAGACAGAGAGACAGAGACAGACAGAGACAGAGACAGAGAGACAGAGGCAGACAGAGACAGAGACAGACAGAGACAGACAGAGACAGACAGGGAGAAAGACAGAGACAGAGAAGAAGTTTCTGAATGGTTTTATAAATTTGAGAATTTAAGTATTTGTTTCCCTTCAAATAAGGAACCTACTAGTGAGTACACTATTCGAATCCTCACAGTTACTCAGGTCTATGATTGATATCCAGTCTGCCTGGAGCAGAAAACCACTTTAGCCTTGAATAGAGTACAAGGAGATTAACAACATGCTTTGTCCATCAATACTGATATAAGGTGGTCTTTTCTGAAAGATAAAAAATCATATTTAGATAACACTCCACACACACGTATGCAGAGGTGTGCACTCAAACTCATATACTCATAAACACACATACACTCACACACACAGATACACACACACACACACACACACACACACACGCACACACACACACACACACACATCACAAATATGCCTCAGCTGGGGAGAGACTTTATTTGAAGTTACACTTTCTAGATAACAGCCTACCACAGAGGAAAGTCAAAGCAAGAACTTAAGACAGGAACCTGGAAGCTGGAACTGAAGCAGAAGTGCCGCTTACTAGCCTGCTCCGAATAGTTGGCTCAGCTTGCTTTCTTACACAATTCACAACCACTTTCCCCAGTTTGTCTGCGCCCTCCTGCATCAGTCATCAATAGAGAAAATGCCCTACAGACTTGTTTACAGGCAGTCTGGTGGAGGTACTTTCTCTGTTAAGTTTTCCCTTCTGAGATAACTCCAGCTTGTATGAAGTTGACAGGCCCAAAACAAAAACCAACCAAGACAATATACATAGTTATATTGCTTTAATTGGAAATCCTCATATTTGCTTTAGTTTCTGACACAGTTATGGATATACTATCACTTTTTAATTGTTACTGAAGGTCTAATTTTAGTCCTTGGAAGTCACCAAAACATAAATCTTTTTTTTTATGAAAATGGTGAAAACTTGAAGCACCTGTGGGATGTTTGATCTACTGCTAAGAATCCTTCACCTACTTTGTGATCTAGAGTCTAACCAGGATTTTTCCTCCTGGACCAGAATATGTCACCCTTCTCTGTTGTCTTGTGTCTGAGGTATTTATATTTCTAGTGTTACTTATTCGTTATTCTGCTACTATTCATTTCCCTTGACTTTTTAAAGTCCAATGGGGTATGTACATCAACAGACCCTCATCATCCTAAAACTATGCAGAGCTATTTCTATATCCACAGAATTGTTTGGCATCCTGATAAAATGTTATTCCGTGATAGGATAGATGCTTTACGTGCTAGATGGAAACCCTGAACAATGGTCAGTAAGTATATATTATAGGAAACAAAACACATGTAATTCCAGCTAACCTTTATATTTAAAGTACTTAGAACAAGGGGAGACCGAAGCTTAAGTTTGTTCACCTTTTCCCTGGTGGTCATGTTGTTGAGCAAACCTCTATAATTCTGAAAGGCTGATGTGTCACGTTGGATCTCCCGGGCTAGGAAAGGAATCACAGTGAAGGACCTTTGTTGTTTTAGAAGACAAGCAAGGGGGCAGAGCTGAGCCAGTGCTTTGATGTAAAGAGTTCCACAGGGTATTTGGAAAAGAATGGTATTGTGAGGTCTTATAGATCTTCCTCAGGTTAGAAAATCCAATGTGTTTCCATCAGTCTTCCGTTGGTTTGTGTTCTTGAACCCTTATCATTGATGAAGTTATGTGAGCTTTCTAGAGTCAGATACTAACCTTCAGTAATATGATGATTAGAGTAGCATCAAAAATTATCTGTGCCCTGCAGAGAAAGCCTCTCATGATACTGACTGAGGAGTAACAATGTGGGGTACGCACTGATGACACCGTTGGCAGATTTCCCTCCTTCAGCTCTTCTGGAATGCTCAAGGGGAAATCATAGCTCCTTTCCAGAAGTGTGGGAAAACTAAGCAGAACTTTGAAAAATCAGACCAGTTTAGAAGAAATGCTCGGATGCTAAGTCATTTGCATGACCCAATGCCTAGCACACTCATGCAGGCCTGCTTTCCCTTATTTGTCTATCTGCCTAGCTTTTAACTAACTTTCATTTTAGGTGAGAAAGATGAGTTGAAGAAAAATACTTGAAAGTTATTTCCTGGCATCTCACCCAGGAATGAGTGATGAATAGAGGCTGGAAACAACTTTAAAAGCCATTTTCTTTGCTCATAAGGGGTCACGAGGTTGTTCTGTGCAACTCTCTGGGCACTAGAATGAATGAAAGTGGCACAAAACACACCCAGGGTCTATCATTGATTTAACATGATTGATGGCTGGTCTTGTCTGACTGTGCTATATTGTCAAACCATCCATCAATCCAAACAAACTCTCCACCCCATAGCCTAATATACAGTTACATACAGCCACAGAGTTTAGGGTTTTTCTTTCCTTTCCATGAGAGCTGTTGATGACTAGGTCCATGGGGAGAAAGAACATGCTTCTTTTTCACAAAAGTACAAAATAGTTGTCTGTTAGGAACAGAGTACTCAGCTGACACATGCTAACTCCTTGTTAAATTTGTGGAGGAGTGTGTTCATTTCCACCAAGCAACCCATGTTTTCCGGATTTTTCACACTTTTCTCAGATGGTACCATCCCTAAGCGTTCTCATAAACTCTAATATTTTCCCTTCTTAGGTAATCAGCTATTCCTGACTCCAAGTCCAACCCCAGTTTAAAGCAGCAGAGTGGTTTTTGAAGAATGTTTAAAAAGCCAGTTATTAAAAGTATTTCTCATCCAAAACATGGAAGATAAAATGTAAAGGAGGAAATAAAAACTGTATGGGATACATTCAGTTCTCACATTCTAAAGACACCCTTCACTTTTTCTTTCCTGATGTTTCCTATATGTTGATAATATAAAAGTAGGATCATATGGCATCTATACTGTGGTTGACTCCCTACTTGTAGTCTTCGATCCAGAGTGCTTTAGCAAAGTAGTCACAGTATCATCTTGTGGAAAACTAGCACTGTGTCAGCATATCTTTTGCCTCCTCTGTTGGGTTAAATGGTGAGATAGTTATCTTTGATAGTTAAGTTAATGGGATCTGGGATTAGCATGGAAAGAGAACTCTAGTCATATGTGTGAGGGACTATCTCAATTCTGTTGAATTGGGAAGACCTACTCTAAATGAGTACAGCACTCTTCTATCTGATTGAGTGCCAGATTGAAAAAACAAAACAAAAATGGGGGAGCCAGCTTAGCCTAGTATTTCTGTTTCATTCTTGACTGCAGATGTAATGTGACTGGTTGCGTTTCATCCTGCCATTATACCTTGTCCTGCAATGGTAGAGTGTACCCTACAATTCTTACCCTAAAATTGGACAGCAAAGCAAAGCCTTCTTGCTTAAAGATGATCTTGTCAGATGTTTTGTCACAGCAAGAAAAAGACGACTAATACAAGTGAGATGCTGAGGGCTGGCTATGTCTGCTACTGCACCAATCAAGGCTCTCGGGCACAACTACTATTCTTCAGGATCCTCACCTAGGATGCTTATCTCCTACTCCTTTTTTGGACTTCAAGGTTGAGATCAAATTCTGGCTTGTTCTCATACTCTATAAGAGTTCTGATGAAAACAATCTCAGGCCCAGTTTTTCTCTAGTGTCCCAGATTCTAGGACTCAGTCTTTTCCTCAGCTAAGCATTCAGGGGGATCAAGTCTGTTTTTTTCCTTGCCTTGTGTGGTATCTCTGTATACTTCTTTCTCTATACCTGTCCTTCTGGAGCCTCAAAAGGGATTATTTACTGCTTTTATATCATTGCTTAAGGTCCCAACTCATCTCTTTCTGACACTACATTTCAACAACCTCTTAAGAAGCTCTACTGGGCCCAGCACCTGGTATTAGGCCTTCACCAGGAACATATGTTGCTGGCCTCACTGACCATTCTCTTTTTTCATAGTTACTTCCCTTTGTCATGCCCTCTGTCAGTGGCAGATCCGAATTCTTTCCAAGATATATACAAGATGGTTTCCGAAGCTACATGTGAGTTGGTTGAGGTAGCTCTCCTAGGTTTCACGATTAACCATTCAACAATTTGGGGCTCCCTGAAGTCAGAAGACGTCTTTTGGATGTCACTGCTGGGAAATGCTATTGATCCAGTGAATAGTAATGAGTGACACTGATATACATTGTAGAAGTCAAAGACTTTGCCCATATGGCAAAGAATTAAGTAATCCTCATACAATTAGCAATGAAGTTGAGAAATGATGCCTTAAGCTGTACACACCACAGCTCAGGAGCCCACGTTAAACCATCAAACCTTGGCTATAGACTGGTGCCTCTATCTTCTCTCTCCATTCCTCATTTCACCTGCCTAACTCACCATTAATGTGTAGATATAACGAATGATTAAAAAACAAAATGCCAGGTCCTACTAACAAACTCTATAATTATGCATCATTACATGAAAGGTACTGATGAAGTCTCAATAAATAAGGCACAGTCTCCATGCTCCGCAACTTTCAGGTTTACAGGAAAATCGAAATGTGTTCACATATGAGTACTGAACACCCATATTGGTGTACTTTGACAAGCATCTGTCCAAGTAATTAATTTCATGGAATATGGCTACTCCTGGCTTCTTCCCATCCTTCTAACTCTCAAGAATATCTTCAATTTTGGAGAGCACTCCACACAGAAAAGTCTGAGTCAAACAGAATTAACAGCCAGAAATAACATATAAAATATGCCAAGCCAGTAATTTCATATGGAAGCCAAACCCTTGGTACTGCCAAAATTCTTATCTGTTGATACCCTTCACTTCACCTAATAATTTATATGTTCTAATGAGTGGGAAAATGAAACAAGTCGATTACTTTCTCAGCTCAATGTACTTTTACCTTCCGTTATCATGTTCTTCTCTTTTACTCTGGGTTTTTCTTTGACTGGTCTATGTAGCTAACACTAGCTTAGTTCGTAGCTTTTCCTACAAACCATTTTTCTAGAAATCCTCTTAATCTCACTTCTCTCTGATATTTTTCCCATGTTAAGAAGGCTGTAAATCATAAGCTGGCATGATCTGAACCACTGGGCACACAGATGAAAGGATTTCATATCCATCTGAGATTGAAAACATTCATGGTAGAGGTGACACTGGGTAGAGGGCACTGGAGGAGGGTGTGGTGACAAGCAGAGGCAGCTATAGCAGGAAGTACAGGGCATACTTGCAATGAAAAGTCATATGTTTTGGTTGGAGTGGGATGGGTGTGAGAAGGAGCAGTGAGTAGAGTCTAGAAAAGCAGGTTTAAACAAGATTATCACAAGCTTTTGGTTCTCAGGCGAAGAGTTTAGGGTTTATTTTATAGGCAATAAGGATCCATTTAGTTGAATGTGTTATAATCAAAATGGCACTGTAACAAAATTGCCTTGGCAGCAGCTTGAAGGATGAGAAGCTGCATGGATTTCACACTGAAAACAAATCTATTTTGTAGGGCACCATGTATAAGCAGGGTGAACTAAATAGGTCATCAGGTCTTTTACCCATTTCCTCATCTATAAAATGGGAACACTGCTCCACGCTATGCAGGTTTTGACATGGATTGTAATGAAGGAGTTTAGGGACCAGTGCTGAGAATAGCAGACTTGATACATGTTAAAACCTCGGAAGCAAAGATCAAAGAGCTCTGCTCAAATCTATGAGTAGAAGCTCTACTGTTAGACAAAACAGAAGGGGTATGAAGGGAAATCTATAAGGAGATTCTTTAGAACTTGAAAGACCATCAAAGAAAAATACAGAAAACATATGATGTGAAGGATGGTGATGCCAGTTCAGGAAGAGTACATAGGTCTGTTATTTGGTACATCACATAGAACGTGGCCCCATAGCTGATTGACTGATTGTTTCTGGAAATATCAATGACAATAGTAGCTACAGAGTAAATGATATTTAACCCACATGTAAACTATATTGAATGTGTATATATACATATATACATAAAAATATCCTCTATTTTTAAAACTTAAGAAACTGACCCAATAAAAAATATTTTCATGTTTAAATTCTGAATTATACTAAGCCAGACTTGGTCCATAATTAGTAGCTTAATCTTTGTGTTATACTAAAAGTGATTACAAGCCTAGAAGAAATTCTTGATGGCTTAACTTTTCTGAAAGATTGGCTGGTTCTCACTGGCTTACTGTGGAAACCTATTCGGAATGTGACATAACAGTGACTTTCTAATGCAGCAGATAACACATTTTAATCATTGAACTAAGGATTTAAAACATTGTGGGTCTTTATTTTTATTTTAAGAGACAATATCATTGGAACTTAAAGAATTTTTCAGACATTAATGATAACTTTAATGATACCATGGGACTTGGGGGAAGCCTAGGTGTTGGCATCTCTGCTAGTCATTATGAACAAATCTGTATTACATACAATTGAGATGCTTTTTATGTCAGCTCATACAGTTAATTTCAGACATGGAGTCTTTGCAGCTTACAGGAACCCTAATGCCAAAAGCAATTTGAAAAGTTAAACTTCATATCCAGTGTTTTTCCTTAGACTTTTGTATAATATGTTCTATTTCCACCAGATGATTCTATAAACAGTACCTGGTATAACGTACTTCCCCAGTTGAAAGAATTACTACCCTTTCTTCCTTGTTCATATATTTTGAGGAATGTTCTACTGTCCTGTCTCTCACAAAGGCACTATTTCAATCTCCCAAGGAGCTTGGCTTTGCAAAGAGCTTCTAACATAAAGATGTAATGTCTCTATGTTAGAAAGATAGAAATGTAGCTCAGACCAACACAGAGCAAGCTGTGTTAGAAATTTAAAGATTTTTCCAAAATATATTTTAGCCCAGGATTGCTTCATTGATTAATTCTATCTCAAAAAATGGAAATAATTCTTCTTGTGCTTTCACCAAACATAGATGAGGAAAAGATATTTCCCAGCTCAGAGCTTTTATTCCGATAGCTAACAACAGAATAAGTATAGAAAGTTACAGAATAAATTTCTTACATAAATACTAAATCCTTAGCAAAATGCTAACAAATTGTATCTGAGATATTAAAAGAATTTTACATCATAACCAACTAGAATTGATTAGAAGTTAGTTGGCTTACCATCTGAAATCAACAGAATGTCAATAAAGGACAAAATGATATGATTATCTCAATAGATACAGAAACAGCATTTGACAAAATCCAACACCTTGCTGTAGCAAAAAGCAATCAATAAACTAGGAAATAAAGTGAATTTGATCAACTTGATAAAGGATAGCTACAAAACCCTCACTCACATGTATACAATATTAGGTCAATTGTATATAATATAGTCAATTATAGGAAACATTTTACTAGTAAGGTCAATTAAGCAGGAAAGGGGGAGTAAGGAGTTCCTGACTGGGAAATAAATAAGCATATATATTTGCATATTTATGATCTAATATACAGAAAAAAATCTATGCACAATGTAGATTGTAGAAATAAGCCTTTGTATTTACAATTGATTTACAATAAGGTTGTCAGTGCAGTTTAATGGTAAAAGAACAGTGCTTTGAACCAGTGGTCCCAAAACTTGGAATCATTCATACAGAATACACACAAAAATTAACTCAAAATGATCCAGAGACCTAAACAGAAGACCTAGTGTCACAAAAGTCCCAGAACATAGAGGTGGTAAGTCTTCATTACCTTTACTAACAGCCTGGATAGCAAAGGGTTAAGAGACTGCGCTTCAGACAAATGAACATATTTTAAGTTTCAAAGGATGAAGTAAGAAAAGTGTAAGTCAGTCAAGAGGATAGATGAAGTACATAGATCATGTATTTGATGAGGGACTTATGTTTATAATACATAAGGAGATTATGCAGTTCCATAATAGAAGTACACTGTCCTCTACAAATTAACAAAAGCCGTGGCTACCCCCTCCACAGAATATACATAATGTGCACACAAATACACGGGGATGGATCATCAATACCTGTCAAGAAAATGAAAATCATACATAATTTATTGTTTAATATTCACTAGCAATATGACAATCAAAATGCGAATCGTAACTATGGACAAGGAAGTAACAAAAGGAAACTAGTCCTGGGTTCTTTTACTCAGCATCTATGATACAGCCTGTGTGTCCCTTCTGGGACGTGTGCAGAGTAAAAGTGAGCAGAGTAAAAGAGGACAGAGACAAAAGGCCTCATATTATATGCTTATGAAATAGGTCCCTCTGAAAAGAATAGCTAAGTCAAGGGTATGCATGTTAGGGGGTCACAATTTCTATAACCTTTTTTGATTTTGTTTGCAAAACTCTATAAACATACTTCAAATTTTTGAAAGTCACTTCAGATGTATTGATAATTACAAGGGAGGTTGAGTTGCTATATTAAAAAATATTTGAGACCACAGAACTGCTACCAGCTCTGGGAAGAAAATGAAGTGAGAGACGGAGGAAAAAAAAACTTGAATCAGAATCTTAAGAGAAATAGTAAATACTGAGTCTGCCTCTTTTGTCCTAACATTGTTCTTTGGGATTCCCAATGGACTCATTTTGAAATTGATGGAATCAAATGGAATAAACTGTTTTCCAGAGTTTGGAAACTGAATATTTTTGTCACTGCAGTGGAAATATTAGCATTTTTCTTTTCTGCTTCATTACAGTTTCCCACTCCTTCCCCCATTCTGGCCCCAAAGTCAACCACCTGGTCATTCTCTGGGAAGGATAACTGATGGAAGAGTTACTTGTACACAGAGGTAGGAACTTCCTATCTAATCTTGTTCTAAAATATAAAGGGTCTTTGTAAGGTTATGATCTGGGAGAATCTCAAAAGAATTGTGCAGGCTCCAGAGACAGACTCAGCCAAGTCCCATATTATCCAGGAATGGAATTTGGGGCAAGAGGGACAATTTAGTAAGAGTGATCACCTAAGCTCCAGTAATAAAACTATGGCCAGGACAGTAAGTTAGCTATAAAGTAAGAACATTAAAAAGTTATCTCCTGAACTACAATAGACTGGCATTTTATGGAGAGTGGGGGATTTAGTGATGACTTCAGAAGAAGTGCGAGACAGATTACCTCTGGTGGTACTGAAAGGAATGTGTTATTTCTAAGGAATCATAATTAGAAAAATGAAGTAAATTGCGGGGTCTCTGAGCAGGCAAGGAGAGGACAAAACAAAACCAGTAGTTAATCTTAAAATATATGAAACTAGAGGAAATTAAAGTAGGGTGAATATGAGGGACTCCAGTTTATTTTGGAATGGAGACTTACTTAATAATGAGGCCATTGCCCAGGCTGCAAAGAAATATTTGAGGAGAGAAGAAGAAACATTTATAAAGAACAAGTTTATTGAGCTCCTTAAATATACTCATGGAGTAAATTTCAGAAGTTGTGATTATTAGGACTGCTCACTGTATAGTTCTTGTCATTTTTATCTTGCCAAATCCTGCCTATTTAAGTGCTCAGAGCTCGACTGCTTCAGGAGAACTGAAGAAACCACACAACCTCACTGTCTTGAAAGACACCCTTAATGAAACAGAATCACTTTGCCTGCCTTTCAGATGTTACTTCCATCTCAAAGGACTACATGGATGTATGAAGGGTGGGTGGGCGGGGGAGCTCTCAAGTTGCAACTGGCCGTGGTGTTATTCTTAGCTGCTGTGAGGATATGTTTACCCCAGAGCTTCTTCTTAGCTGTCTAGCAACTACAGATAATGTGTGTTATAGGGTCAGAATGTCCTAACAAAATCATGATCAAAATTATAATTCTCGCAAACATTCAAAACATGCCTGGAGGTGACTCTGTTAGCAAAATGCTTACTGTACAAACATGAGTTCCAACACCCATGTAAAAAAGCTAGAAGCTTCCAGGGTGGGAGCAAGTGCCTGCCATCCCAGTATTGGGGAGGCAGAGACATGAGGGTCCCTGGGGCTTGCTGACCAGTGATCTCCAAGGTCAGTGAGAGACTGTGTCTCTTCAAATAAGGCAGAGAGCAACTAACGAAGATTGGACTCTACATGCATGTGCACTTATGTGCACACATCCTTGCCTACGTCTGTACACATAAGTGCAAAAAGACTTGAGTATATATTACCACACAACCATGATACCTAAAACAGCTGCTTCTTCTTCTGAGAAAAGTAAAAACAGAGGACTTTTAGGTTTTAGTGTTAGAGAAAATAGTAAGAGATTAGAGAAATGGAAAGGGCGAGGCAGTGCTCCTGGACCTGCACTGGAAATTGATAATTAAAAGTTTAAACCACAGCAGCGACATGCACATGTTTGCAGCAAACATTTGCTTTCTAACACCAGACTTGAGAAGATGACTTCCACGCTCAAGATCAGTATACACCAAGGTCAAGCAGCTACAAGGGGCAAAATATAAGGGCTTCCTCTATATTGGACTTTCAGGGGAGACTAGCTCACCATCCTCTGGCCTGCCTGGCCTGCCTGGCCTGCCTGAAGAAGGCTTGCATTTCCTTGCAGGGTTGTGGTAACCTAACTCAACAGCAGGTCCTGATTGGTCATGGGAGTAAGTGGGTTAAATGCTATCCATTTCTGATGATGTTAAAGCAGATTAGAGAACAGGGCAAGTTATTACACCAGAGAATGGGAGGCAATGGGGAATAATAAAAATCAGGCTACTCTAATTTCCTTTGAACAACTAAATATATACAGGTCGTTATTTCTTGTAATCTACAGGCCTCCCAGCACAAGTCCCCATCGTGTGTTAAAGCCTCTGAGACAAAAAAAAAGAAAACAAAACAAGCAAAAAAAAAAAAAAAAAAAAAAAACCCAACCAAAAAAGCCAACGAAATGCAGTATGGGGAGAAAAAAAGGGGCTATCATATCATGCTACTTAAAGAATAGATTAAGTACAGGTTACAGATGCACAATTTCTTCTTAAGTTAAGGAGAAGCTAGACGAATGAGGTGGGAGACTCACCTTGTTTGGAAATTCTAGCATTTGCTGGACAGCAATGCTGTTCCCAGTTATTGCTGCTTGTTCCCGTACCTCCCTGAGGTGGCTGAAATTCAGTTTAACTTTGCCTTGCCAAGGCTGGACCATAAGAGCAATTATGGTTCTTCCTAAATGAGGCTTAGGTAATACTTAATGTTATTATTTCTCTGGAACTGGTCTTAACCCTTAATTTCAAGTCTGTGCTAAAATGGGTATGTTTTCCTGCACACCATGGCTGGCTTGCTTCCTTTCTTTCTTTCTTTCTTTCTTTCTTTCTTTCTTTCTTTCTTTCTTTCTTTCTTTCTTTTCTCCTTCTTTCCTTCCTTTCTTCCTTCCTTCCTTCCTTTCTAAACAGGGGAACTCTCTTTTCTTGTGTCAGTTTTATACCTCACTCTGATAAAGTGTACTGAGCAATCCAAAACAAACAAACAAACAAAGCCCACTAAAAACAAAACTCACTGTCTAGAGACTGACTGGCCAAGATGGTGATGTAACATTTTTTTGACTGGATTAATCTCTCATGTTCAAATCATAAAGTGAGTTTTTTAAAAATAGAGTGCTGTGGGGGCATCTAATGGAGCTTGTGAGGGAGTGATCGGTGCCTCATGAGGTTTAGATCACTACATAGGCTGACGTGTAAAACATCCAGCAACCTTCTTCACATTTTCATAGAATTAAGAGACTTTCTGCAAACCGTTTCTGCCTATGGTATCTGTGTCTGAAGACATGTCGGACGACATTCATCATTGTTAAAAGGGGCTTGGGATTTCTTCCCATAATCCTAAGTTTATGTAATACTAAATAACAGGGTCCTGGTGCTGTTGTTTAGGCATGGAATGATGTCTTGTCCACAAACTCCTCACTCCGGCTCCCCGGGACCGAGGCTGTGGAGAGGAGCTGAGGGCTAAGAACTTTCAGAGATTATGCAAAAGCCACCAAACCTCACCTGGTCATGGCAACTCTGGAAATTCACAGTAATGACTAAGATTGAAATGCAGTGTGGATACAAGAGGCCCAGGTACGTAGGAGTACGTAGAAGGCAGGAGGAAAGGGTGTCAGCAGAAAGGCTAGAACCAAACATTTTCCTTATTATCAGCTATTTAGATCAGTGGAATGTACAGGCCCCATTTTACCTGTGATCACCGTGGCATATGCAGACTAGGTTACTGCTCCGACTGATCACGTCTCTTACGTTTGAAAAGCTGTTTGAAAGTGAATGTAAAGTCACGGAATAAAATCTCACCCTGATATTTCCTTGGTTTTTTAAAAGACTGTATCTGGATATCTTTTTTTTTTTTTTTTTTAATGTATAGGGACACCCAAGTCCAATGTAGCCTCTGTCACCGCCTACCTATAGAAAAAGTCTTAATATAGCTCCGGGGTAGCATGAATACCATGACAGTGAGTGAGAGAAACAGCGCAATGTATACAGTTGGTACTAAGTGTGGCTCATGAGCAGAGATGAGCGCACTGTTAGAGAGCAAGACAAGAAAAATCAATTTTTATCAATTACACAAGTTGGCTTCAGCCTCCCCCGATGCTACCAAAACCTACTTTACCCCCGAAAGTTGCTGTTTTCTTCTTTTAAAAAAAATTGATGTTTGTAAATCAGAGCAACTGAAACATTTAGGAATTACTTTTCCTAACTCATTGAATGTGTTTAATTTTATTACTAAATAACTTAGCAAACACCATCATTTAGTTCTAATTTATTTAATATCAATGTCTCTAAAAACCTTTTCCCAGGATTTTCTCCTACCATGTTGGGTAACAGTCTAAATATTGGTAAAGTTCTGTGAAAACATTTTCCCTTTTCTGAAACCCTCGGTATTCTCAAATCAGAAAAGTTGACACCTTCCCTTCAAAAAAGCAATTGTCAAAGCTTTTTATTAGACTGGGGAGCCAGAAAATAAAGTTAAGCACGGGCTAATACTTTTTTTTTTTTAAAGAAAACAGTTTAATAGAACTGAATTCCCTCATCATTGCCAGAAAGTGTCTCTGAGAAAATAAACATACCCCCTCCAAAAGAAAAAAAGTGAGAACAGGGCTTTTTTTTTTTTTTTTTTTCGTTTAATTTTCTGTTTCTTAAAAAAAAAAAAAAATCCACCCCCACATAGGTCACTTGGATTTCATTTTGTCTGCATCCTGGAGTGCACGTAGGGAGGCGCGAGAAGAAAAAAAAAGGCTTGGGATCTGGAAAGAGGAATGCACCAGGGCATGGGAACTGTGGTGTAGTGGTGGACACCAGAGCAGATTTTAGCTTTTCTTAAAACAAGCAAACACCCTTGGTCCTGGGACAAGCCAGGACACTTCTGCGGCTGCCAGCTACCTAGCATTCTCCGGCTTTGCGGGAGCAGACATGGGGTGCCCCACGCTTGGACAGCTTGTCCCTAGTCCGACCTGCGCAGCACAGCTGCTCGGACCCCGCCCCTTCCTCATGCTGTTGTGATTCGTCTCAGTAATTCCACAGTTCAGAGATGGCAGGACTTCTGCATTGTCAAGAGGAATTCAAAGCAGGGCTTTTGCCTAACATTGAAATCAGGGGTGTCTGGGTTTAATTGCTTTAGCTAGTGACTGTTCATTAATTTTCCCAGTCATAGGAGACTTGCTTACCGCAAAGATTGGCAATGGGCTAAAGTGGTTATTAAGGCAAGGCATTTCAAAAGAAAGGCATCCGAACTCTGACAAAATCACATGTCTGAAATTTCAATCAAGTGCCCTGGGTTCCAGTGGCAGCTTCTCTTCATGAAATAAGACAGCTTGTCGGCTCACTGGAATCCCAGCTCTCTCGGGGGAAGCGGGCTCAGTCCCCAGAATCTGGCTCCAAATAAGCTGGTTCCCAGTGCCAGAAAAAGAACCCACTGGTTCAGAACCCGGAGTAATTGGCTGATGTATAACTTAAGTTTCAGGTCCTTACTCACTACTGAGTGAGGCCTTACTACCTCAAGGCTTCAAGAAAAAAGGCAATAAAGTGTACTTAGAGAAACCAGTACGTTAGCCATTTTTTGCTACTTTAGCAAAAAAAAATGTTAATATGTCAAAGTTTTCTTAGAAATGTCTTGGAAATTTTGCTTATTTTTTTTCCCCTTCAGAGGGCTTAATATGTATTTTAATTCCCCCTTTCATTATTGGCTTGGCCCTTTTCCTAGCTCTCCCTAGCTGCCTCTGGCCCTACCCTGGCTATTTTGTGGTCCTTGGCTCGTTCCTGGTCATTCAGTCTTGACTGTGGCATATAAATATACCAAGCTAGATGCTATCGTTTCCTAAAGTCCTCCTGACAAAACCCACCTTCTACGGAGTCTTCACTGGATCTCCTATCTTTTTTCTGCTCCATGAATCCCAGGAAGGCCCAACAGCCATCTCTTCTCACAAATGAAAATGCCTAAATCTTGGTGCTTCTCAGCTAAACTGATTTTAGCACACGTTTTCAAGTGATGTGTAATCGTTGCACATAGTGATTGAATAGAATGACGTGTCACTATTACAGGAAATGTGTGCTGAGCCTGCTAGCCGTTTTCAACCATGAGGACACAGTTCACCCTTCATGAGTTAACCTTCAGCTGCTGATTGAGTGTCCTAGGAATGAAGCAATGGCCATGAAAATCCCGTTCCACCTGAAGAGTTCTATTTATCTCTGAACCAGCTGTATGCTTGCAAACAGAAGATTATTTGGGTTTTCTTACAGGGCACCTATAACCACCACGGTTTTTAACAGTTCTACCACAGAATCATAAATGCATTTTTGAGCTACATAAACTGAGCTCAACATTTCAATTTTAGCTAATTTTCCTGGTAAATTTTGGATAAGACACTTATTGATCACCATTTCCTCATCTATAGATACATAAATCTTATTCATGTGCTTCTATTCAATTCCATGGTAGGCTTTTTTTTTAGTTGTTTTTAATTTTAAGTGTGTGTGTGTGTGTGTGTGTGTTTGTGTGTGTGTGTGTGTGTGTGTGTGTGTGTGATTATGTGAGTATGTGTGCGTGATTGGGTGTTCATCAATTCATGGTCCTCTGAGGTCAGAGGAGGGAGTGGGAACTCTTGTAATTGGTTGCAGATGGTTGTGAACTGACTGACTCGGGTGCTGGGAACTAAGCTCTGTTCCCATGGAAGAGCAGCAGGAACTCTTAGCTGCTAAGCCAGATATCTCTCTGGTCCTTTTGGAAGCCTTTTAAGAATATGGACACAAGCTGGGTAGGGTGGTATGTCACAGCCTGATCTAAGGCAACCAGAGCCGTGTAGTAAAATACCCAATAAGCAGTTCTTAAGTACATAGATGGATGGATAGACGGATGAGTTAAAAAGAACGAAATGTGTTGATGGATATATAGGTATACAGAGAGAAGGTTTTAAGAGCATGTGTGACATTCTTTTATCTGTTTGGTTTCTATTCCATTCCAAACTTTCACATGCTCCATGCCTTGTTTTAACTCTGTTTCTCATCAAAATTCTTCTCTTTGGTGCTTCCAAGCGTCTTAAAGTCCTAATTTGAACAGTAAGTGAAGAGGCTTTTTGTGCTGTGACTTTTAGATAGCTTGTATATTTTATCAGAGTATTTTTCCCCCTTCTTCTCATTGCTTCATTCCAAGGAAATGACTAATATGGGAATTTTAGTGAGGATGTTAAGCAAAGTATTTTCTGTAGGAGGCTTGTGAACATTTTTTTTTAAAACATATCCCATAAACATCTGTCTTCTCTACCTGGGGCTAAAGCTGACCCTGAACAGTACTTTGTTTCAATAAATGAACAGCTAAGTAAACTCGTTTTGGATGAAAAGATAGGAAGTAATGTCTAAAAACTACAATGCCCCCAGGAAGCTCCCTGTAGCATACTATGTGTTCCCCTTTAGGGACGAATTTAACACATGCGGCTCAGTCCTTTCCTCCTCTCTCAGGGGAAGTGAAGTCAGAGCATCCACATGAAACACTCAAGTCTCACACTTTCCAGGTGTCCACAAGCCAAATCTTGCAATGCTGTTGGCGACTTCACAGAGTTGCAAAATAATGGAGAAATTTTCAAATGAATGATTCTCTGGCTGTCTCAAGACTATCCTTCACTCTGGCCTTTTCTTTCAAGCATGGTATTTCGCCACTGGTGGATGATCAAAGTGCAAATCAAGGGCCTCTCAGACGACTGAAGCGACAGGTGTACTACATAAACTTTCTAAAAGTCTGAGCTCAGAGCATAGCGTCCAAACCATAATTCAACAAACTCTCAGGCGCTTAATATGTACATGTCTGTTAGGTTTTTATTTGTTCATTTGGGGGTTTTTGCTATCGTGTGCTGTGTTGTTGTTTTTGTTTTTGTTTTTGTATTGTTGTTGTTGAAACAGGATCTCACTATGTAGCCATGAAAGTCATTCAGAGACCAAGCTGTCCTCCCTGAACTCACAACATTCTGCCTCCTTCCTTGCTGGGTTTAAAGAACTGCAAAACCATGCCCGTATAGAATGATTCTTGTCTAGGTTAGGAATGATTCATTACCTGTTTTCCAAACACCCAAGGAATGTCTATGACTTTCACAAGAATGGATAAGAGGTGGGGTTGAGATTATCCTCAAATAAAAAAGAGTGGGACAAGCAGAGAGACGATGTCACCACCTCACTGTAAACAAGCCATCCTCAGTGTAGACGGTCCTAGAGAAGTTTGTGAGCAAAGATTAGAAGGCAGAAAGAACCTGCAGTTAGACAGTGGGAAAGAGTCAGTGAGGATAGTGACAAGAAGCCATAGGGAGAGTGGAAATAGAACAACCATAAATTACAGAAGGAGCATGAGAACCACGTGACAGCAAGAACATAGACACTTCCTCTTCATTTTGGGCAGGTATGGCCATAGGTTGTCATAGCCACAATATCCCAGGAGAGGTACTTTTGCCGTTTATTTCTTTAAAGAGGAGACTGGAGCTCCAACTGGTAAAGTAACATGACCCAGGCCTACATGACATAAATGGATCAGGATTTGAATGCACCGTATCTGGTACCATCTAAACATATTCTGCATTTTTTTTTCTGATTCTCTAGGGCCAGACAGAAACTCCAGAGGCTGTGCTATGGTTTAACAATGAGGCTCCTGTCACAAGACTTATGGATGCCTTCATTGTGTTGCAAACGTGGTTAAAAATTTTGCATGGGGTTGTAGTAGTTCTCTGATTTTTTTTCTCCTAATCTGTGAAATAAGAGTCTGGGCCCTTAGTGGTGTCTTAAACAAACTGTTGACTCCAATATTCTCTAGATCAATTGAGGTAAATGGAAGTGACTATAACCAGAGAGGGGCCAGCTCTGGAGGCAGACAAAGCATATATGCTTGAGCAAGTAAGGGTTACTGATATCGTTAGAGGGTTGTATAAAATTTACATCATATTAAGTGGATTCAGAAATATACAGGAATATTAACAAAGATGAACTATTTCAGGAAAGAGATTTCAAAACATTTTGGAAAGCATGTGAAGGGACAAAAGAAGCGAAGTCGGTTGGACAAAGGTTGAAGCAGTCTCTCCCCCTTTGGGGAAACAGCTGTGAACTGTTGTTCCAGTCCTAGCAATGGAGCTGTGTTCTGACTTCAGAATTATAGGGTCACGTGGAGAACTTTCACTTCACTCCACGGCTTCCAGTAAGCATGTAGTATTCCTGGCTAGGTAATTTTCTACTCCTTCTAACTAGCTAGCAGTAAGTCCCTTAAATATTAACAGGCCACCTTCTTGCCCAATTCAGAGAGTACTGAAAGTAAACACAAGCCATAGCATGTCCTGCTTACACGTCAGACTTTAAAACCCTAGCATCCTCTAGAAATGCCTAAGCTGTATTTTCTCTAACCAGATCTCTCCTGATGCCTTGTGAAGGGAGATCCGTATGAAGAGATTACAAGAGTTTTGGTTCATTTGTACTCAGTAATATGTTATTCACAGACTTTTCTGGAGACAATTGACCAGATTTTATCAATATGGAATGAGTGTGAATAAGGAAAGAATAATAATTTTGCTGCCATACTGAAGCTGGCTCATGTTAATTAGCGGAAATGCAATATAGAGACCCCAGTTCTACTCCAGATCGTTATGTGCTTACTTGATGCTCTGCCTTGTATTTTAGATAGTTCTGGGCTTCCCCTGATGGAAACATTAAACGTAAGGGAGGTGCTGGAATGGAAGACAGTGTAGTAACTGAAAAGCATGGGTGTTAATGTAAGTTCCTTGAGTCGTTGCATCAGTCAGAAGTTATTTTTTGAATACAAGATGTTGAAAGGTTTTTGTCCAAAAATAAGATAGCTCTCTGAACATAATTTATAAATGACAGAGTTTCTCTCTCTCTCTCTCTCTCTCTCTCTCTCTCTCTCTCTCTCCTCCCTCCTCCTCCCCCCCCTCCCTCTCTCTCTCTGTGTGTGTCTGTCTATCTGTCTATCTATGTACCTATCTATGTAATCATTATATTTATATCTCTACCTGTTCCTGTTTTGTCGTATAGGAGTAGCAAAGATAATTTAAATATTTTTGTATTTATTTTATAATTCTTTAAATTTTATTATTGCCCACCTTTAGTGATTAGAGATACAACATTTCTAAATTGTCACAAGGAAAACAAACACTCAAAATTTAATCTTCCCTCTGTACCTCTAGATCTTATATCTTCTACATGGTTGGAGAGAATGTCTAGCATGCTTCACTGCATAGCTGTTCCTAATGTGATTTCCAGCATCCTCTATCAGGCCCACCCAGAGTTTGATAAAGCCTACACTTAGACCTGTTAATTGAGAACTTTAGGGTAAGGTGTAGCAATAGGTCAGTATGAGCATTCCAGGTAGCCATGACTCACACTCTGGGTGGGGTGTAAAGCACTCTTTAACAGTAAGTCTATTCAAATTCATAAGCACTGACTATCACACATAAGCCACTATCAACAGCTTCTAGGGGGAGGAAAAAATTTTATCATGTTTCTTGCTCCTGACTTCCCACAGTGTTCAAGCAAGAACTAGGAAAGGAGACGGTATTGTAAGTCACATAACACTTAAGCTTAAAGTCTATCTCAACCAGATTAAACATAGAAAGAAGTTATATCTGAAATATTTCATACGTCAAGATAGAACACAAATCAAGCACAAATACAAAGAGAAAACAAAAGTACCTCATTGTAAGTTCCCAGATACTGGCATCACTTTTGGTGAAGATTCCATGAGGTAGGACGAGAAGCTCTTCTCGCATGTTTGTTCATACGTGTGTGTGTGTGTGTGTGTGTGTGTGTGTGTGTGTGTGTGTGTGTGTGTGTGTATATATATATATATATATATATATATATATCTTAGCTGTAGAGATTAGTCACTGTTTTCAAGCCTTACAATGATGTAAATCAAAAGATGAATTAATAAGAACAATATTGAACAAATACACAATGGAATGTTATTTATCCATACAGAGAAATATAATCATGATGTTTGCATGCAAATGGCTGGAACTCGAAAAATGTATATTGGTTAAAGCACAGAAAGACAAACATATTTTCTCTGATATGTGTATCCCAATTTTGCTTTCTTTGTGGTTTAGCAACCTAAAGACTAGAGAAATCAGTCTCTAACCAATCAGGAAAAACTTCTAGCTAGTGTTCCTAATGCCAGAAAGTGCTTTTAAGGTTCCTAACAGAGAACAGACATCAGTGGTCCTAACCAACGTAGACCCTATATGCCTCAATACCAACCTGACAGGTAAGACACACCCATTGGTGTAATAATAATAGCAAGACTGCTATGGGGTAAGGAGCTGCTTTGCGGTTACATCTTGGGCCTGTTCTATAGACGGGACTTTCGTGCTTCATATTGTAATCTTGGTGAAAAGCCCTCTGTGGGGAAAGTCACTGGCCTTAGAGCTGTACCTGCTATTGTAATTTGATTGAACGCGTGCATTGTCAATATGCCTTCTAAATATGTATGTTTACACCCAGAGATCTAGGATGCCCTCAACCTTGCTCGGAGAAGCTTTCTTTTGCAATGGGCAACTGTCAATAGAGAGATGAATAAGTTTTGAAGAGACTGGGTACTCAGCCTAGGTGGAGTATATGTTTTAAGCCCCTGATCACTGAGACTTGGGGTACATGGAGGAAGAGAAACTGAAAAAATAAAGCATAAGACTTAGAGTTTGGGGAGGAATGCTATGAAACGCTGACTTCACCTACTGCATGGCTATCCTACTTGTGAACTCAAGGCTGTGCTTTCCTACACGAGACCTACAGAAGATTAAGTCATCCCCAATCTTAGCATAGATGGAGTGGATGATCTCTAGGTCTCATGTGAGCCTCATTGAAGGGAGGTGCAGAGCAACTGTCTGTGTTCCTATGATGCAGTAGAGTTGAGAGGTAGATGTATGGGGGGTATGAGAATTAAAGGGAAGTTTAGTGGAGTAGATATGAATTTAAGAAATGAAGTTATGAGGGTTGGGGATTTAGCTCAGTGGTAGGCGCTTGCCTAGGAAAGCGCAAAGGCCCTGGGTTAGGTTTCCCAACTCCGAAAAAAAAAAAAAAAAAAAAAAAAAAAAAAAAAAAAAAAGAAATGAAGTTATACCTTCAATCATGTAATTATGTGGGTTTTTTCCCTATTTTTTTAAAATAAATACACAGTCTTGAAACTCATGCAATAAAATTTGAAGCCAGCCAACAAGATTTCTACTATTTTTCGCAACAATCCATTTTTCTCCTTGCTCAGTAATTGTGGCTAACACTCTTGAGACGAAAGTGAAAACACACTGTGGCCATTCAGAAAAAGGAATCCTAGATCTCTCAGCTCATTAGCACCCTGAATCTTTGCGGTGTAGGTGACATGAAGGTAGCAGTTTTGGTGGCTGTGCATACTTTAATTTGATGGACCCTCATCAATTAACCATAGCTGCCTCATTCTTTCCCTCTTCCAATAAAATCCACTCTCGATGTCTTCTCCAGCTTCTGTCATGACCCAAGAAGGATCTAGGGATATCGTGGTCACCATGGCATGAAGAGAGGAATGTCCAAAGTGCAATTTAAACCTAATTTGGCTGCACACAATATCCCTTCTTTATGACTCATAAACCCATGCTTCTCTACAAAACAAAGTCAAATCAACAATTTGTGGCTGCTTCGGGAAGGTAGTAGGTTAAGGAGAAAAGGCTCTGAACAATTCATACAGGTTTGAAGGGCAGCTTAAAATAAATATACACATACCTCTATCTTTTACTGTTTGAAATTTTCATACCAGTATACAATGGGTTTTAACCACATGTACGTACTATTTGTAGCTCTTCTCCCAGGGCACACCCTGCTCTTCCCTTCCTTCTCCATTTCCTCATTTCATGATTCAATTACTAAGCCTGTTTACTGTTCCAGCATGTGTATGGCAGTCCACTGGAGCCTGGACAGCCTACCAGCAGCTATTCCTCTGGGGGAAAAACAACAAAAAAAACCCTCACTATTCCTTCTAGGAAGTCACACATTGTCTATAGATCTTCAGATCGAGGTGGGGCTTTGTGAGTCCCTCCCCATTCATGATGGGGTTTTAAGTATCCAGTCAGTGAACTAGAATTCAGTGGATGCTAGATATCAAAGTCAGAAATGACTCAAGTAATTAGAGAAACTCAGGGAGAATTTTTAGATGGTAAGTCTCTCTCTCTCTCTCTCTCTCTCTCTCTCTCTCTCTCTCTGTGTGTCTGTCTCTTTCTCTCTCTGTGTGTGTTTGTGTGTGTTTGTGTGTTTGTGTATGTCTATGTTAAGCAAGATTTTCATTTGTGTCTGCAACTTGAGCATAAATAAATATCTAAGAGAAAACAATAGATAAAATTTTAGTTCCAATTTTATTTTTTTAAAAACCAATTCTCCCAAGTATTTATTATGTATGTGTGTGGGTATGCATATGCCAGGGCACACAGTGAAAGTCAGACATGTTAAGAGACTTGATTCTTTCCTTCTACCATGTAAGACCTTAAGACTTGTGTAAATTGGTCTAAGATCATATGGCTTGGTGGCAGGGAACTTTACCCCAAGACCATGTCTTTAAGGCCTATTTGCTCAGTTTGAACTAAGAAAATGTTGAGAAAACTAGGCTGATCCGACTGAACCTGACAATTTTTTTTATGGTGCAGAAAGAACCTATTGGATTATAAAACACAAAAATACTATGTTTCAGACTATGAAACACAAACACATGCAAACATTTCAGGAACTTACCTGCATTGTGGACAGGTGCACTTCCGAGGTCCACGTGCTATAGGCATGCTCTTCTGTCTAGTGCTGTTGGAATATTCTGAGGACTTGTAACCTTTGAGGTAACTGGGGATATGATACACTCTTGAAAGAAGCTATAGGACTATAATTTCTTTGCTTTCAGTCATTTATTTGCTTGGATATTTGTTTGTTGTTTTCTGTACTGTGTACAGGCATATCCCCCAATGACCAAAGCAATGAGTCTATCAAATTTTGATTAAGATGCTCAATTGAACTGTGATTCAAAATAAGCCCTTTCACATCATAAATTAGAAATCTCGGTAATTTTGGAATAGTAACAAATAACAGATCCGTTGTACAAATAACCTGTTCAAATAATAAATCGCTTTACCTTATTGTCATTAACTTAATTTTTTTCTAAATTCGATTCCAAACTTATAGCTATCTACATACCTTGTGTTCATTTACTTTACTTTAATATATATTATTATATTTTGTGAATAAGTGTCCACAACAGGAATCAACTTTATTCTATTTTATGTAGAGAAGAGAACATTCTAGATGAGTGTATCCTCGTTTCTAACTTCAGAGGGAAATTATTGTACTAAATACTCTATTAATAACTAGACAACTAAGATTACTTTTAGATAGGTTAAATTACAATGAAGTCGCCAAAGCCATTAGGAATGTCAGGAAGTTGAGACCAGATATGATCCAACAGGCTGCCCAGAGAACAAAAAAATCTCTAGAATAAAAATACAAACTTTTACCAATGCCTCAGCCTTTGGAAAACAATGCAAAATCTTCATCTAACACCAGTGTAGATCCTACTACTGGTGGGTGGCAATAGAGACAGAAAAGAATGGGTTCACAGACTATCTGCCTTTCTTCAGTCTACAATAAAGCATAGCATTATTTTATCAGTCTGAAAATTGTGACCTTTATAAACCCTTAAGTACTGAATTTGCATTCATTCGAGGAATAAAAGGCAAGTCCAAACCACAGATAAAATAATGTCTTCTGCATAATACTGCACTGAGAAATCAATTTTATTATAGCCAGCAGAGCAAGGATAAAAATATGTTCTTCCCCAAAGTCATATCAAGGCACTATTTATAGAGACATCTAGATCAGTAAGTTTTGACATTCTTGGTCTAGATTGTGAAAACATACTTCATCTCACTTTTCAATTCTGCCTTGTTGGTAGTGATTTCCTGTAGAGCATGTTAAAGAGAGTTCAGTTATTGTACGGCTTCTGTGATTAATTTTCATTTTCTGCCTTATTGTAGAAAAAGGCAGTGGCAATGTGTGTTGATGTATTTGTGAGTCAAGAATAATAGTAACTGAAAGGCGAGAATCATAAGAAAGGACAGATATCTGTGCACTCAGAATGTAGGACAAGGCAGGGAAGAAGTGGGAAAAAAAACAAAGGATTCCCAAGAAGAAATCAAGATGTATGCTCCTGTATAATAAATATAACAAGAAAGATGGGGATATTGTTGCAGAACAATTTTAGTATTTTGGCATAAAAACGTCCCTAGTCTGTACACACAGAGTCAGTGAATGTGAGCTCCAAGGACAGCAAGCCTGTGGTTCTTTGATGCAGGACAAAATCAGGAAAGAGTCCTGGAAGCTTCAAGTGCATTTTCCCAGAGGATTGTGAAAGGCTTCAGCACTGGCCAGCAAGCATTCCTTCTCACGGTCCCCTTTACCTTTCCCCGCTTCCTTTCTCATGCCTCTTGTTTATGCTGGACATTTAGGGCTTCTTCCTTTTAACAAATTCTTCAGCCTTTGACTTGCTTGTCACCACAGAGTTTCATGCTTTTGTGACGAGGCAGAGAGCCCGCTCCACACACAGTTCAAATTGAGCAAAAATCCCTTCAAAGGCCCCCCAAATGATGGCTTTGTCCTTTTTTAATGTATGTTCAGAGAATGAAACAATCTGTTTCTTTCCTTGTGTTAGAACAGCTGGAATGAAGTGAATAGAGGGGGCTGAGCAGTTCTGCAAAATCTTTGATAATGGAGAAGTACAAATGTTCCCGTCAGCAGTAGGATGATAATTTCTCTGGTATGAATGATGTAACCAAGTGGTTGTATATTACTGCCCCATTCTTTCTTGTCCCAAGGCACCCTTGGAAACACGATGCTACCTCTCAATGGGATTTTCCAGTACAAAGATTCTTTTCAAATAACATAATTGTGGATACACACCACTCCTACAGAGGTAAGTATACTGAGGATGTGCCAAAACACTGGAACAGAAATTCAGTTCCCATGGCACACAAGCAGGAATCCAGCCATTTGCAGTAATAAATAAAATGTTAGTAGCCTTCCAGATTATAAAGAGCGTGCTCTCTATGAGGCTCAAATTGCTTGTTTATTTGTTTTAGAGTAAAACAGCAGAATACAATAAAAAGGGAGGCAAATATGGCAATGCGAAATAGCGTTGTTCGTCTCCTGAGATTGTTTACTTCTGTTGTTCTTAATATTCAAAGCAACAGGTAAGGTCTCAATGTGCAAAGAAAGATCGCTTCACTTAATTCTGCTTGCACTTTAACTTTTTGACTTTCTGGGATCCTCAGAAAATAAGAGACACCACAAAGCCCCAAATCTAAGCAACAAAACAAAGACTGGAAGAATGGAATACCACAAAAGCCGGGAAATGGGTATGGATTCCGACATTATTTCAGTGTAAAGTTCTTGGAAAGACATGAGATTGTAGAATTTGTACTAGAAATTATTTGATTGAGTCTAATTCTAATTAGGCATTAGAACCAAATGAGAAAAATACAAAGAGGCATCAGGTATAAGCTCAGGATACAATAGAACTGTGAAGGCCGTAACCTGGTGTAGTGATGTAAGAGTTGAATGCCATCACTGAATGTTCCCAAACGCATGCTGTACTGGGGTAAGGGAAAGGACTCTCTGACACTGTTCTTGAATTTCTCAGTCTCTCGAGGCTTTTATTTGGGACCTTTGAATAGAGAAATATACTCCAGGGTGGTGCTAGAATACAGGGTAGCTGACATCAGTCTAAATGTTCTGCAAAATAAACTCTCCATTTTATTTACTCAGTTGAGATCCTCATTCTCCATTTAAGAATTTTATGGTGTGAATCTACTCAATAAAACCGCAGTACCCCTGGTCCTGGTGATTGAGCATCTAGCGTTTGGCTAGATAGATTCAAAGGAACCTCATAGAAATAAGCATCCATGTAAGCACTGTCAAGAGATCACAATAAAAATGGAGAACCTCTGTGACTGTGCATTGGAGCACTTGGTCCGCATTGCTCTTCCACAACCAGCACCGCAAGCAAGCAAGCAAATAAGTGTGCCTATGCGAAAATAAACAGTCCAGTGGAAAGCAGGGGAGAGCCAGAGAAATTCAAGGACACATTCATCTCATCACTTAGAGCCAGGATGCTTGAAGCAAATTCTAACTCAATACATTTGTTCTTTGACTCTCTTCTCCTCAAATTACCCTTCTACTTGTATACATGCTATACTCATTGGAGATGATTTGCAGTCACATGCAACCAGATCCTCCGACATACAAGTAGATACCATATAAGAACTACAGCGTAAAGCTCCCAGAAAGTCGATATTCACAAAGATAAAAGAAAGGCAATGGTACTTTTGCCTCCTCATGGGCTGACGCTGAAGAGTTTACACTATTGACCCTAACCAGATTCTCTCTTTGTATTTTAACTTATATTAGTTTTTAACTTCTTTACATTTCCAATGTGCTCTCTGTTTCCCTGGGTTTCCCTGGATTCTATAGTAATATAGCCACTGTCTTGTTTCAGATTAGTTAAGAGCTTGTTAAGATATTTTTGTTTAAGAAACACATCTGATATTCTTCTAGTTCACGTTATATTATGTCTACCCTGCTATTTGCTATTTATTATCATCTCTGGTTTTCAGCTATGGATTATTCTTCTTTCATAGGACATTGAGGTGCCAGGTTATTAATTGGACATTTTTAGATTTTTTTTTAAATGTACGTGATATAGCTATGAATACTTCCTTTAGAACTGCCTTTGCTGTACACCAAAAGTCCTGGTAAGTTATACTTTCATTTGGCATTGGACCTAGGAACTTTTAAATCCTTTGCTCATTAATAATTAAAAGTCTATTCAAGAAAATATTTTTTAAATTTAATTTAACTTAAATTTTTACTTATTGACTTTATATACTGCTCACTGCCCCCCTTCCAGTCACACCCTCTCACAACCCTTCCCCCACTCCCCCTCCCCTTCTTCTCTGAGAAGGTGGGGCCCTCCTGGGTATCCCTCTACCCTGGCACTTCAAGTCTCTACAGAGTTAGGCTCTTCCTCTCCCATTGAGGGTAGACAAGGCAGCCCAGCTAGAAGAGCATATCCCACTTACAGGCAACAGTTTTGGGGATAGTCCCAGTTCCAGTTGTTTGGGACCCATAGGAAGCCCATGCTGCATATCTGGTATGTATGTGTGGGGAGGCCTAGATGCAGTCCATATATGTTCTTTGGTTGGTGGTTCAGACTCTGAGAGCCCCAAGTGTCTAGGTGAGTTAGCTCTGCTGGCCTTCCTCTGGAGTTAATATCCTCTTCAAGGCCGGGAATTCTTCCTCCTATTCTTCCATAGGAGTTCCCAGGCTTCATTCACTGTTTGGCTCTGGGTGTCAGTATCTGTCTGAGGCAGCTGCTAGGCAGAGCCTTCAAGAATGCATTTTTAAATTTCAATATATTTGTTTATTTTCTACTACTGATTTTATTTTTGCTATACAAGATTTAATGAGATATGAAAGATTGATTTGTTTTATCTTGATATGTGAGCTAGAATATAAACTATTTTAGAGATAGTTTCTTTTGCTCCTAAGATAAAAGTTAATTCTGTATCTTTTGGATGAAATTCTGTGATGTAGCACAAACCCAATATTTTTGTTAATAATTAAAAAATAATTGATTGGTTTTTCTATAGGATTTAATTTTATCATATTCATTCCACTCCAACTCTTCCCAGGCTCCTAATCACTCAACACTGTGCCCTTTAAAAAATATATCTTTCAGTTCTTTGTGATCAGAGAAATGCAACTCAAAATGACCCTGAGAGTCCACCTCACACCAATCAGGATGGCTAAGATCAAAACCTCAGGTGACAGCAGATGGTGGCAAGGATGTGGAGAAATTTCCATTGCTGGTTGGATTGCAAACTGGAACAACCACTCTGGAAATCAATCTGGAGGTTCCTCAGAAAATTGGAAATATATCTACCTGAAGACCCAACTATACTACTCTTGGGCATATACTCAAAAGATGCCCCACCTTACCATAAGGCACATGTTCCGCTATGTTTTATTTGTGACAGTCAGATGCTGGAAACAACCCAGATGTTCCACAACAGAAGAATGAATACAGAAAATGTGGTTCATTTATACAATGGAATACTACTCAGCTATTAAGATTGAAGATAACCTGAGTTTGGCAGGCAAATGGACAGAACTGGAAAATATCATCCTGAGTGAGGTAACTCAGACCCAAAAGGACTTGCATGGTATGCACTCACTAATAAGTGGATATTAGCCAAACAAGTACAGAATACCCAGGATATAACCCATAGAACCCAAGAAGGTTAGCAAGCCAAAGGATTCAAGTCAGGATGCCTCAATCCCACTTGGAAGGGAGATGAAGGCAATCACAGGAGGGGGAAGGGAGGGACCTGGGTGGGAGAGAGAACAGGGAGGAGAAGAGGGGGACATGAACAGCTACTGTGGGAAGGAACAGGATTGAAGCCCTGAGGGCCAGCAGGAAGAATGCAAATGGGCAACCTCGGGAGGTAGGAGGTGGGGGGGACCCTCTAGAATGTACCAGGGGCCTGGGAGGTGAGAGACTTTCAGGACTCAAAGGAGGGACCTTAGAGGAAATGTCCTTCAGTCTGGAGAGGGAACTTGTAGAGTCCATTTCCAGTAGAAAGTGGAGGAATGGGGTTGCCATCGCACAGTCAAACGCTCTGATCCAGAATTGTTCCTGTCTAAAAGAACTGCAGAGACAGAAATGAAGAAAAGCCTGAGAAAGAGGAAGTCCAGTGACAGCCCCAAATTGGAATCCAGCTCAAGATGAAGCCCCAAGGTCTGAAACTATTACTAACGCTATGGTGTGCTCACACAAAGGGGCCTATCATGACTGCCCTCTGAAAGAACCAACAAGCAGCTGAAAGAGTCAGATGCAGATACTTAACTCCAACCAACGGACAGAAGCTGCTGACCCCTGTGGTTGAATTAGGGAAAAGCTGAAAGGAGCGGAGGAGGGTGACCCTACAGGAAAACCAGCACTCCCAACTAACCTGACCCCAAGCTCTCTCAGATATCAACCAGGCAGCATACATCAGCTGCTATGAGGCCCCCAACACATATACAGCAGGAGGCTGCTGGGTCTGGACTCAGTCAGAGAAGGTGCACCTAACCCTCAAGAGACTTGAGGCCCCAGGGAACGGGGAGGTCTGGTGAGGTAGGACTGGGAGATGGGGACATTCTTTTGTAAATAGTGGGAGGAGGTATGGGATGTGGAACTGTCAGAGGGTGTATCAGGAGGAGGATAGAGTCTGGACTGTAAAAAAGATAATAAAGAATAATTTTTTTTAAAAAAGAAAAGAAACAAACGAAAGATTTGGGTCTAACTTTTGCTGCCCATATACTCTTGTGTATGAATCTAGCCACTGAAACATG
Organism: Rattus rattus; assembly: GCF_011064425.1. Lineage (NCBI taxonomy): Eukaryota > Metazoa > Chordata > Mammalia > Rodentia > Muridae > Rattus > Rattus rattus. The sequence continues at coordinate 23,702,870 of NC_046158.1, forward strand.
GTGGATACATCAGTAGCTACATTCTAAAAAAAAAAAAAAAAAAAAAAAAAAGGAAGAATTAGAAGAAGGGAATGTGACCAAGAAATCATCTTTAGTCTCTTGTGCACCTAGGTCAATTTTGAGTTTCTGTGTTAGCCACTACTAAGAAATAGAAAATTCCTTAGTGAGGGTTTAGAGTGATGTTAATCTATAAGTATGGCAGTAACGCATCAGTAGCTGGTCTAACATTATATCTATGTCCTAGTTTTCTTTCTGTTGTTTTGATCACCCCCTTGGGGAAGAAATGTTTTATTTTTATCTTGCAGATTATAGTTCTTCATCCAGGAAAAGTCATGTCAGAAACTCAGGGCAGTAGCTGAGGTTGTGGAGTAACACAGCTTATCTAGGTCCTCCGACTTTCTCAACCTGCTTTCTTATGTAACCTGGGACTATTTTCCCTGTATTGGCACCACTTACAAAGGGCCAAGTCTTCACACATCCATCACCATTTTTTTAAAATCCCCATAGTCTTGTCTACAGACCCCAATCTTACGAAAGCATTGTCTCAATTAGCATTCTTTTCTCCCAGGCATGTCTAGGATTATGTCAAGTTCACAAAGAAAGAAAAACCCTCAGTAACTTTGCATTTTTCCTTTACAAGATTTTGTACGTTTGCCATGGGGAGGATTTTGTATGGTCATGACTGTCACAAGTGCTTCGTGTATTTGAAAGTCTTTCTTTTTTGAGCTTTAGGAAATGTTCTTCTATAATGGAATTAAAGTCTCTATTCTCTCTGCTCCGTGTCTTTATATCAGATCTTACTGTCCTGTAGAAACTTAAATTTGGTCTGTGGATGATAACTCACTCTTATTGGACATTGCAGTTATCATGTGTATGTGTGTATGTATGTATGTATGTATGTATGTATGTATGTATGTATGTATGTATTTTTATATCCTTAATGGTGTTTGAATGCTCTATTTCATTAGCCTGGTCCTCCATCTTTGATAGCCTCACTTCTAGTTGGTATACTTCATAGTTGATGCTTTCAACTATGTTTTTCTTTCTTTATTTAGATTTCTTTTGTCCTGTCCAGTCCTGTATTAAATTCATCTGCTGTGTTTGATTCTTTTTTCCCTGATGATTTTTGCTGAAAACTTTTGAAATCTGGCTGCTTCCATGTTTCAATGTTATTGAATTAAGTAACTGAGGCATTGTGGTCCTTAAGAGGCATTGGCTAGTTTTGTCGTATCTCTTGTGCCTCTGTCTGTGCACTCCTCAACTGTCGTCTTGGACCTATTTTGTTATTTTCAGGAGACATCTTACTAAGACTACTCCTAATACTGAGTCCCTAGCATGACTTAGCAAGGAGAAAATAAACTAAAGCACCAGTGCTCACATCAAACCACATAAGGTATATAGTTATGCTTAAAATTAATTACAACCCACGAACATCATTATAAAACTGAAAATTTCACGAATATTTAGGAATTACTAAGAAGTTAAAAATTACTTCGACTGTTAACATAAAATGCTACAAGGTTTAGTGGAGGAAGGGAAGTCAAAATACCCAAAAGAATAAATTTTGCTCTAAAATGAAAAAAAAACACATAAACAAAAATAAATTAATCTATGAAGGACAATGACAAAATCATTTTAAAAATTAAGAAATATATTTAGATAAATGTAGAAAATGTTACATCAAAGGTTTTTAAAAGTGAGTGTTGAAACAGCTTCGCTTTGGGCTCTCTAATATTCGAGACTGTCAGTTACATGCATGCGTGGGGGCAGAGTGGTTGAACTTGTGGGCCGCTGTGTTTCCTTCAGGTTAAGCTATTGCTGACTCTGTATCGGACACACATCTGATGTTTGCCCGAGCAGCCTTAATTGTGCCGATTTCCCTTCTTTATACACCAAATGCTTATAAAGGCTTCAGATGGCCACACAAATCTTTCTGTTCTTGTGAACTCGACAGATTCTCTTACCCTCCCGAGACTCCTAAGATTGTAATTCCTAAGGTGGCTAATGTTTTCATTGGCAGAGGGGTAGCAACCCTGGTGCTGACTCCGGTGACCGCATAGATCAGTCTTCACGTTTTCAAGAGCTCTTGAGTATGAATCACCTTTCTGAAGGAATAGAGCTGTGGATATCACCTATTCTTCTGGAAATCCATTGTTCCCAGGCTCTAGGACTAAGCTTTATCCAACTCGATGAAATCTGGTTCCTGGTTCTGATCACTGACAGTAGATGTCCTGGTAGTTTGGGTTTTGCTGGTTTGGCTTTTGTCAAGTTGATAATAAGCTAACGTTATCTGAGAGGAGGGAAACGCAACTGAAAAAAAAAATGCCTTTATAGGGTTGGACTACATACACGTCTGCGCCATTTTACCAGTCTCTGAGAGGAGGGCCCAGTCCATTGTAGTTAGAGCTATTTCAGTCCAAGTGGTCCTAGGTTGTATAAGAAAGCAAGCTCGGCAAGCCATGAGGCACAAGACAGCTGCAGTACTCCTTTGTGGCCTTCCCTTCAATTCCTGTCTCCAGCCTCTTGCCTTGTGCGTATAGTTGAACTTCGGGCTGGGAAAACCGTTAAGTACTCAGTAGTCACTGGGATGTTTTGGAGGAGCTTGTAAAGGAAGTTAGTTGAAATAGCTACAATGGAAGCCTGGACTATGATGTTTCGGAGAGAGAAGCAAAGACTATGTTGTGGCCAGTTGATATTTTGAATTTCAAAAGTTGTGGTTCTGGCATAAGCCGGGGTTGAAGTGCTGACTATGATTAACAAGAGATCAGAACCACTGAAGTGAAACATTTTCTTTACTAGAACAGTTGATATGGGTCAGCTGGGGCTGAAGAATGATCTGTAATTATTTGGAGTCCAGCATCACCGAAGATCATAAATCTTGGAGTATTTCCTCAGGGTCAGCACACAGAAGCTGTGGTCCAGAGTGGGAAGGAAGTTTCAGCTCACGCTGGCTGCTGAATTTGGTAATGTTTAAGATTCGTCCAGGTGGTACTGGTTTTGAAAGAATGAAGGAGTCATAGAAAACGGCTGTGGCATAGCACTGTGAGAGGCCAGAATAGGCCACCGGTGAAGGCCTAGTCAGTCTCAATGAATGCTCCAGGATATGAGTTGTGTGAGAGAAATTTAGGCCTGGCAAGACATGAATATCCCTAAGAGAAGCTCTCAGTAAAGACTCAGCCTAGCTGCAGTTGGAGACCCAACATTTTGGAGATGCCAGTCTCGTGAGTAGACTGTGAAAGACAGCACCAAGTAGGTAGCGGCCATCGACCTGAGCCTACGACAAGCTGTGTGTCCTTCAGATAGCAGAGCTGGAGAAGTGATGCTAGCTAGGCCCCTCGGAGTACAGGCGATCATGGTGGACCCCAGAAGTCAAGCCTGGGAGCTTTTATACTGACGAAGTTTGGTTTGGTTCTGATTTGACTGTGGATGTGCCTAACAGTGCCCTTTTGAAACAAGAAAGTTTGCAACTATATCAATTGTAGTTTTTAATTATTTTTCTTCTTTAACGAGACACCAAACTTTTAGACAGGCTTGGCCTGTTCAAAGAGCCTTTGGGTGTTTTCAAAAGACTGAAAATTTTTAAGGTGTTTGAATTCATAAAGACTGTGAAATTTAAAAACATCGGATTGTCCTATATGGCGATATTAATATTTAACATACCATCTTGGGGACACATGAAAATGTAATGTTGTGACTGAATAGTGACATGTTTGTGTGTCGAGTTGACAAGGGGTCAATTTTTCTGGTTAGTTTACTTTTTTGTCAACCTGACACAAGCTAGAGTTATCTGAGAAAAGGAAAGCACAATTAAGAAAAAAGTTACTGAAGGGAAACCTGTGTGACCTTTCTTAATTACTAACTGATGTGAGTCCTCCCAGCGCATTGTGGGTGGTGTGATCCCCAGGCAGATGGTCCTGGGTTGCGTAAGAAGCAGACTAAGAAAGCAGAGGGGCACAGTCTCTGCTGTAGTTCCTGCCCTGATGCTACCTAGAAGCCAAATTAACCCTTCCCTCCACAGGTTGCTTTTGATCCCAGTGTTTTCTCACAGCCATAGAACCCTTGATTAAGACAGGCCTGCTAGCTTCCTGACCCTACACAGTTTTTTTTTTAATTAGTAATTTATTTTATTTATAGAAGTACACTGTAGTTGTCTTCAGACACACCAGAAGAGGGCATCATATCTCATTACAGATGGTTGTGAGCCACCATCTAATCCCATGTGGTTGCTGGGAATTGAACTCAGGACCTCTGGAAGAGCAGTCAGTGCTCTTAACTGCTGAGCCATCTTGCTAGCCCTTTTGTGACCTATCTTCCTGGTCTCCACAACTGCCACTTTGGTTCTTCCCTAACCTAAGAGACAGCCGATTTGAAACTTCCAGAACTGTGTGTGTGCCCTGATCTCCAGCACCCAGATAGTTTAGTTTTAGCAATAGGTTCCCTTTTTCATCTGGCTGATATCCTCTGGCAGACAGTATGACAAAGCAAGATTTCTCTCTGCCACTGGTCTATCCATCTCCATTTGTGAAAACACAGATGGATTTAAGACCATGAAGTGTGTGGATAGTACTCAAGGTGGAGTAGTGCAGCTTCCATATGGTTACCTCTCAGAGTGGCTTCCATTTTCTCTCTCGCTGCCAGGAAATTGCCAACTGAAGTTTTGTTTGGCTTACGTCTCTGGTATCCTGACTTCGCTTCGATTTCCTTTTCTTTCATGTTCTTTGTTGGGTTCGGAAGTTCTTCCTCTGTTTCTTTAGGTAAAGTCTAGTGCTTTCTAATTCTGACTCTCTTTTCCAGCCTTCTTATGTTCCAAGGCTGGCTGGACTTTTTTTTTTTTTCTTTATTAACTTGAGTATTTCTTATTTACATTTCGTTTTTTATTCCCTTTCCTGGTTTCCAGGCCAACATCCCCCTATCTCCTCCCCCTCCCCTTCTCTTTGGGTGTTCCCCTCCCCATCCTCCCCCCATTACCGCCCTACCCCCAACAATCACGTTCACTGGGGGTTCAGTCTTGGCAGGACCAAGGGCTTCCCCTTCCACTGGTGCTCTTAATAGGCCATTCATTGCTACCTATGAGGTTGGAGCCCAGGGTCTTAACAACGCATTCTCTCTCAAGATGTCAGCTGGACTCTTAGTCACCCCCTGGGGCAAGAAGATGCTAGGTAGATAGGGTTTCCCTCTGCTGCTGACCTGAGTGCTAGAGGAGTCACTGTCCCCCTCAGGCTGTCAGTGGCTGTGTAGATCTCTGGGCTGGGAGCTTGTCCTCGGGTAACACTGCTCCTCTTCCCTCTGCCTTCACTCTGAGAAGACAGCTGCCTCCCTTTCCAATGGGGGCTCCATAGAGACTGCTCACAGCTTTGGTACACCCCGTGTCTCCCCCTGCACCTCTAAGGTGTTACTTCCTGGCATTTGTGGATTTCCAGAGCTCTTTAGTTCTCTCTGGAATGTAGTCTGGTTTGGTTTGGTTTTTAAATTCTCACTTCTCCACCAGCTCACACAAAGTAGTCTGCCCTCTTTGAAACGGTTTGGATCTTGCCCCAGCAACCTTTAGTAAAATGATTTTGATTCTGAGTATCCTCATTTTCCCCCTCCCAAATTTACTTTTATAAAAAATGATGAGGTGATATAAAGCCAGATTAAAGATAGAAGTAAAGTGTTAGTCTTATTTTTTTAAGAGATCTTTTGCTTATATATTATGGTTTTCCACTTGGTTTTTATGGATTTTCTGTGTTTGCAAATGTGTGTCTCAATATATGTACGTTTCCTATGAAGCTCTTTATTTTTTTCTTGTTTGTTTTTATTTTGTCTATTATTATTGTTGTTGTTGTTATTTTATGTGTATTCTAAGAAGAAAGAAAAAGGAAGGATGTGGATTTGAATAGATGAGTAATGGAGAGAATTTGGGAGTAGTTAGAAGAGAGAAAACCATAATCAGAATATAGTGTATCAAAAAACTATTTTCAATAATAAAGTAAATAAATAAAATGACTTAATGTTAAAAAAGAGAAATACTTATTTATGATCAGTAAGAAATTTTAAATCATAGTTTCATACTTATTGTTTTATTATTATATATTCTGGATGCTAAGTCTTTTCAGTTATGTGGTTTGGAAATATTATATTCCATTTTGTAGGTTATTGTTTCCTTGCTATAAAGGGGGCTTTTTTTTTAGCTCTATATAGTCCTATTCTTTGGTCTACAGTTCTTCTGCTTTGATTTCTTGAGTTTAGGGGTACTGTCAAAACTGTAGTTGTGCATTCCCTTATGTTTTCTTCTAGTTGTTTCATAGTTTAAGTATCCCATTTAAATTTTAAATATATATGGATTTGATGGTTGATACTGGTGAGAGACAGATACCTTCATAACTCATGCAGCTAGACCCATGTCCCGACATCCTTTATTGAACACATTTGCCTTTTTTCACTTTGTGTTCTTAGTATGTTTACTACCTGTAAATGTATGGCTTCATATTGTTTATATTCTGCTCTCGTATTCGATCTTTCTTTTTAAAATAATGCCATGCTGTTTTTATTACCACGACTTCATAGTATATTTTGAAATCAGATTTCATTGGCTACTTGCTGTTGTTACTTTTTATATTTTTATTTTGTGCAGGTTTATGTCTATGTTTACATATAAACATACAGTCCAATACACATTTTAGGGTTGCTTTACATAGTATCTGAATAGTGCAGAGTCTTGGTGTTTTGAAAAGAATTTCATTGAAAATTTTGAGATATTATTCATGTTTATTTTGCCAACATGAATTCTTCAAATCCATAAATGTGTTTTTTATCAACTTCAATTTTTCACTAATGTTACTTTTTGCCTTTGAGATACTTCAACTTTTGGGTACAATTATTTTCATGTATTTGATATTTTGTATTTTAAGGGTGGGATTGTTTTTTTGAGTCATATTTCAGAAACTGAAATTGGTATGTAATAATAGTTGTGACTTTCATACAGCAATTTGAAATTTTGTGTATTACAACCTTTGTGGATTCCCTTGGTAGTTGCAACAGTATTAATGGAGTATATAGAGTCTATAGGGAACATATAATCTATACACATTTGACTTTTCTAATTTTGATATCATTCTTTATCTTGCTTGATTGGCCCAGCTAGGACATCTAGCACTATGTTAAATAATTCAAGTGCTGAAACTGGAGATGTTTGTCTTGCTAAATACTTTAGATGGAAAACTTTCATCTTTCCCATTCAGAATGATATTAATTTTTGGCTTAGCTTAGCATATGTGGCCTTTATTAGGTTGAGGAATATCCCTCAATCCCTAATGTTTCAAAGTTTTCCCTGAAGAGTTATAAAATTTTATCAAATGACTTTTATTCAGCTATTGAGATCATCACATATATCAGCCCTTTTATGATATGATTTTTGTCCTTTATTCTGTCTTACTTTTTCCAAGTAGTATGTGTTGAGACATTGTTGTGTCACTTGGATGAATTTAGAGCCAAGTTCATAATGTTTACGATGAATAGTCTTTTAAATAATAATTTAATGTGTTTTAGAAAATAATAAGCCTTGTTTGATTCAGAATTTTTGCATCCACGATCATCAGGGGTATCATCCTTTAATGTCTTATGTTTTATTATGTCTTTCTAGGTTTTGATATTATGGTAATGATGGTATCATGGAATGTGTTTGAAAGTATGCCCTGATCTACTATGTTTTTTCATTCTTACAACAAAGCATTCTACAAAAGCAATTAAAGAAAAATGGTGTTATTTTGACTTAAATTTTAAGAGGCGATTGAGTGTATCCTGGAAGGAAGGCATGGCTCAGAGAATGTGAAATGGTCCTACTGTCTTCATCAGTAAACAAAAGAAGATGAATGTTAGTACTCATCTCAACTCAGCCTTCCTATGTTACGGGTTGTATATGCCTTCTTTTCATATGTATATATGTGTGGTTGGTATGTGGTGTGCATTTTCCCAGGTGTGTGAGCACATGTGCACATGTGTGCTTCTGTTTATAGGGATGTGAGCTGGAAATTCAGAATCTTCCTCAATCAATCTTCCAGTGTAGTCTTGGATATTGTATCTTAGTTTGTTTTCTATTGCTGTGATAAATACCATGAGCAAAAGCAAGGGGCGGGAGGAAGGTTTCATTAGATGAAAATTTCCAGATTATAGATCATCACAGAAGGAAGTAAGCGCAGAAACTCCAAGAAGCAACCTGAAGGGAGGAATTGAACTATAGACTAGAGAAATACTGCTTACTGGCTTCTTCTCCACGGTGTGCTCAACCTCCTTACTGTATACAACCCAGGGGAACTCTCCCAGGGGTGTCAGCATTCACAGTGGGCTGGGTGCTTCTTCATTAATTATTAATTAAAATATGTCTCACAGACTTTCTTACAGGAGGGATTTTCTCAGCTGGGGTTCCCTCATCCCAGATGACTCTAATTTGAGTCAGGTTGAGGAAAAGGTAAACGGAAGGGATCATGCAAGCTTCTGAAGGAGGGGATCAACCAAAACTATATACAACTCTGATGCCTGTAGGCAATATCAATTAGCAGCACGGTACAGTAGTCCTAAGGATGTAGTAGTGACCTGCATACCTCAGTGGTAACCAATGGTTTTAAAACTAGACTGAAGACCTGCTTAACAAGAGGGAAATAATGCCTGGTGCTGAAACCTAACCGGCTAGCAAAGTCAAGGACACTGGAGCGGAAACTACAACCACCACTTTACTGAATGAACATAACATCTAACTCAACTGTAAATAGTTGCGTCTGTACAGAGAGATAAATGTAGTTCTCACCTTTTATTAAGAAAACTACCTTTTTGCAATAGATAGAGACCATTACCAAAAATAAATACGTAAACATGGCCACTAAAAATACAGAGTTGTTAAGTTCAATAACAATGGGTATATCTACAAGACAGTTCAGCACCTAAGGCTCAGGAAACATGGCAGACAAACCAGAGTTTACATCTTCTCATAATGTCAGGAGATACACTCATAAATCCTTGTCGTCATGAGACTGTCTAAACATGAGCCAAACATGGAGAGCAGTAAACATACCAGTATATGAGGGGAATGCCAGGGGGCTCAACCTTACACAAAGCATAATAGGCAACTATCTGAAAATGAAAGAAAGTCTTTTCCAGGGAAGAGCACAGTAATTGGTTATACAATACCAAATGGTCAGTCCAAAAACATCCATACAAGTAACATTGACAGACTGATATGTATATGTGTATACATGTACGTGTCCATATATATATATACATATATGTATATATATATGTGGACACAGCATATAGAATGTAACAGCTTTAATAGAAAATGCTATGAATTTGAAAGAAAGCAAGGAGGGATATATAAGAAGGTTAGGAGAAAGGAAAGAGAAGGCAGAAATGATATCATTATAGTATAATCTCAAAAGGAAAAGAAAAAATAACCAGCACATATAGCTATCTTTTTATCCTGCTTGATCCAGATATCCCATCTCTACCTTCCAAGGCTAGGATATAGGCATTTGGCATGTTCATCAAGCACTTATGTGGGTTCTAATGGATAAAATCTGCTCTGAGTATTGATGTAGTAAGTGTTTTAGCCACTGAAAATTTTTTCCAACGTGTTTAGTCTTTTCTTTTAATGGAAACTGAGACCCCTCAACCCATGGGGCAGTGAGATCTACATACAGGAAGGGTCTGCCTACCTCATGTAACCAATTACTGTCCTTGTTCAGCCTATGTTTAGACAGTCTCATGATGGTAAGGCTTTATGATTGCATCTTCTATCATTGCTAGAAGTCTCTGGATATGGCTTCATAGGATATATTCAGTGATGTTATGCTAATAATTCCAGTTGACAATGAAGAGTAGCAACCACAATACTTTCCATTATCAACACTCAAACACATCACTTCAGATCATAGAATTCAACCCATCATTCTCAAGGCTCCTGGGCATTAGGTAATGAAAACTGTTTTAATTTCATCTTCAAGATTCCTCCAAATTTGAATAGTTCTAACAAAGTCCCAATGTCAGTCTCTTCTTACTCTTCTTCTTAATGAAATCTCTTGATGGTAAACCAAATAGCAAGTTATATATTTCCAATACACGATGACAATGATAAAGTTTCAAATTACAAAAGGGAGATATGGGAGGGAACAATGAAAGATCAGATTGAAAAGGTTGATGCTCATTATGACAAATATCAAACCCTGCAGCTCCATTTCTAGAGTATGAGCTTGTGGAAGATTCAGAGCCTGGAAAGATCTATCTCTCCAGTTATGCTGCCTGAAATGCTCATAGGCTCTTTCTTGATCCAGCTCTTCTCTGAACCGATGGCTTTTTTGAGTGGATAGAAGATGGTCCTAGCATCACTGACTTCTCAGCTTTTTTTCACAATTTACCTTCATAGCTTCATACAATGGCCACCTAGGTCCTCCTTTCAAGGAAATCAATGATGCCACACACTGCCTGGTGTTAAGGGCTTTTTGAAACTTTGGTACAAGCGTCTTTACCCTCTTTATTTCTGGGTTTTTAAATGACTAAAAAATCAGAATCATGCGGATGCTGCCAAGTTCTGCTGTCAGCATAATGTGAAGTTTGGCCTCTGTACTGTTTTGTTTTTGGCAAATTGACACTAGCTAAAGTCATCTGGGAAAAGGGAACCTCTAATGGGATGTTCTTTGCAAGTTTGAGAGATAAGAATTCTGGGGAGAAACACAAATGATAGAGGCCTTATTTAGGGAGTTTCAGGTTGAAGTAAATGCTTATCAGAGACATTCATATGATGTGCTGAATTAGGACCCTGTTCTGTGAAGATGGGGCTGAAGAATTAGTTGTGATTAATAAGACACCACTGAAGTGAAGTATCTGCTTTATTGAGATAATCAATGCTGTTAGCTGATCCATCATATGCAGTTAATCAGGGACAAGCATATCTGAGGTGAAATACTCTGGTAATTGTTTCCTTAGGGTCGTTACACAAAAGCTGTGGTTCATAGGGCAGCAAAGGGTACATCTCAAACAGGCAGCCAAATGTAGTAATATGTAAGATACCCCCACATGGTATTTAGTTTGAAGATCTGAGGGGATCATGAAGAGCAGGTAGGACTCAGCTTTGTGTGTCAGGGCTTGGATTACAGCCTAGACACTGAGAAACCACTGGTGAAGGTGAAGCCATAGTTGAAGTGGAGACACCACCATATCAGGGCTATGAAACTAGTACCAAGGACAACAGCAGTTGTGGAATAGAGCTGCTCTTAGCCCATGAGCAAGCTGCATGTACAGCAAAAGGTACAACCGAAAAGTAAAGCTGCTCAGGTCTGTTGGAGCCCAGAAGATCAAGTGTGAGTCCTACACATGAGATTTTGAGCTATTCACACTTTGGGAGTTGGATTGTGCTTTGATTTGATTGTAACTGTGGCCTAGTTTACTACATGATACCAATTGACTAACCACTCAAACCGCATTTAAATAATGTATATAATTAATCGGCATAGTCACATTATTATGAAAAAATAAGTGGAAAGAATAGAAAAATGTTTGTTTTCTCCTTCTAGAGTATTTTAAAACATCTAAAACATTTGTCCCTGTTAGTTCTAAATACCTACTTGACGGACTACAATCATCTCTAAAGGAAAATTTCAATTGAGTTATTGCCTAGATCACCTTGGCTTCTGAGCATGTATATTGGGAGTTGTCTGGTTGATTTTTCATAGAGGAAGCCCGGGCCTACTGTGAACAGTTCAGTTCCTAACCAGGTGATCCTGGGCTAATAAGAAAGTTAGCTTGAACACGAACCTATGAGCAAGCCAGCTCCAGGATATCTGCTTGAGTTCCTTCCTTGCCTGCCCATGATGGTGTACTGCAATATGTTACTACAAGTCCCTTGCTTCCCCTGAATTCCTTTGGGTCAGAATGTTCTTATGTTACCCACAGAAAAAAAAAATATTTACTCCTCAATTACTGTAACACTTAGGAATTTATTCAAAATTTGAAGAACCGAATGCCTTTCCATTTATTCAAATGGCCTTTAAAAATAACATTGCTCATCTAGTAGCTATAGTTTTTTTTTGTTTTTTGTTTTTTTTTTTGCGACTCACTAGCTGCATGTTTTTTAACACAACCCTGGTATACATCAGCCTTGAACAATCAAGATATAACTCTCTGCTTTAGTGGTAATATTTTTTAAAGATTTTCCTAAATGATTCTCTTGTTAAAGATAAATTCATGATAAGGAAAAGAAAGGCAGGTGTGATGGTTAATGTTGATTGTGAACAGGAAGTAGAACAAACTAGGTACATGTCTTTCTGTGAAAGAATCTTCTAGACTGGACTAAATGTAAATCACACCATTCTATGGTGTGGTCCTAGATTAATTATTAAGAAATGAGCTTAGTAGGAACATTTACCTTTGTCTGTAGTATGGATGCAAAGTGACCAGTTGTTTCCTATTCCTGACATCATGCTTTCCCTGCTGGGATAGAATTTACCCTCAAGCTGTGAGACAAAAGCACCCCTTCCTTCTGATTTCTTTTCCTGCTTTTATCACAGCAATGAGAAAATCAAATAGTAGAGGAGTGTATGTGTTATGAGATATAATGCTGAGGGAAGTTATCTTGCTGGCTCATGGAAGGTGTCCCATGAGAAATCACACCATGCAACAGATCTGGTATAAAGGAGTTTATTTGGGGATGGAAGGGAGTGAAGATGTGGAGAAGGGACTGAGGCAGATGAGTAGACATGTAGACAGACAGACAGAGAAGAGCAGAGCCATGAGAGTAGAAAAGAGGATGGGCTACAGAAAAGGACAGAAGGGGAGGATAGAGAGATCTGGTGGAAACATTTGGGAACAGAAAGAGAACTAGAGTGGCAGAGCAGCCCACACCTGAAGCACCTGGCAACAGCAGGGGATGATGTAATCCATCACTAGGTCCTTGGGAGGAGCCTATGGAACCAATCACCTGTAAACTAACAAAATGGTTTGTGTTTTTGCCTTCCTCCTTCCACTTCCTTTCAAGTTTGTATGTCTTCCTCTCTATCCCTATGACATCCCTCTCTTCTTTTCTTCCTTCTCTTCCTTTCTTATGTGTATACACATTTTCATACACACACACACACACACACACACACACACTATCTACAAATAGACTATACTAAATTGCATATATAGCTATTTAAAATTGTTTGTTCTCATGGATTGCCTTTGTACTCACTGAGGCATAAACATCTAAAGCATGATACTCAACCAGGGCAGTAATCTTTTGTACTGGATAAAAGGTAATAACAACAGGCTTTGCTTGACGTTATGGTTGCTGCTTTGTTGAGATGCTGCCATAGAAAACTAGAACACTTATGTTTTGTTTAAACTGGGGAAAAAGAAAAGGGCATGAAGTAAATGTGAAACATAAATTGTTGTGAAAACCAAGAACAACAGGAAAGGAGCCAAATGATGAGGGGAAACTGAAATTCGGGATATATCTGTTCAAAGGAGAAAGGGAGTACCAGATTTAACAAAGAAAAAGGATCATATTCAGAGAGATTTGGTGTGTTGAAAAAGAGAAGGAATCAATCTATGTTCGTTTAGAGGAGGCTGGTATTTTAATTACTGCTTAAATTAACTTAAGGAAGAGCTTCCATTGATTTTAGTAATAAAATTGAATTTTGTTTTAGTTTTATTATTTTTATAAATATGATAACATATCATACTGACAAAATATCCTGATTTAAGTTTTTTTTATTGTTTACCTTCTATGTGCTTTTATTAATAATTAACCAGAACCACGAAGAACTAGAACTCAACTTCCCGTATACTCATTACTCTATTAGAGCACAGTATAATAATGGCAGTATATTTAGAGCCTAAGACACATATGCCTCTGAAGTCAAACCAAGAATGTGAAGAATAGGCTTTGAAGATCAGTAAGAGTTACTCTTGCAGGGTAGAAAATACACCGTGATAGTTATTGTTAGAGATGGGTAAGAGGAGCTATGAACATTCCAAGCAGGGACTCTGGTGACTCCAAGTTTAAGCTGGGTTGGGAGACAGTGCATGTCTAGTGACAGAGTGAGACAATGCAAAGATACCTTGTATGTTTGCTGAGGCCATTTCATGTTTACCAGAATTTAACCTTCCGGATGGAGAAGTCCTTGGAAAACTATGCAGCTGTATACTAGGAACCAAACATCAAGATGTCCTTAGCTAGCATGTCCTAGATTTTGTTAAACTACCTGTTTGTAGGGATGCCCCTTCCCCAAGCTAACTGTTTATTTTAGCTTCTGTTAAAACTGCTTGCTTTGAACTGTTTGTTTTTACAAAGCCCCTTGTGGCTCCTGAGTGAGATGATAGGTTGAGGTTTCTGGATACTCAGGGCCACACCTAGATGTCCCAGAATATTTGAATGTGGCCCAGAGGCTGGAATAAAGACTTTCAATTGGCTATAACCGGTGTCTGACTGTTCAGCTTTGGTGAGATACTCCTAACAGTCTTAAGTGTCAGAAATAAGTACTAGAACCTGTGTCCTGTGGTGAAGATTTTCTTTGGGGTCTTTAGAGTGGATTGAGAGATGTTAAGATAGGAGGGGTGACATAAACTGATCTACACTTCCTATTATTTTAGACTCATGCAGAATTTTATTGGTGGGAGTTATTTCAAAGTCCCAAACAGCTAATAGATAAATCACTAAAATACCAATTCTATAGTGTCCTGTTGTATCTAAAGTCAATAGTTGATGACTATTGTTTATGGTATCTACTGTGTGCCTTTCTCCTGCTCATTGTCAAAGTGGCAAAGTGCCACAATTGGGATTCTTGGGTTTCCTTCAAGGTTGGGACAATTGGCTTTACTGAGAGAGAGAGAGAGAGAGAGAGAGAGAGAGAGAGAGAGAGAGAGAGAGAGAGAGAGGAAACTGAAACCGTGGTAGTTACACAGTCCTTGTTTTTGATATCATTTAGAAGTTAATGTTTTTATTAAGAACATTTCAATAGGTCCTGGAAGAGTAGTTGAAAAGTGTTACCGAAATCTAAATAGGTACATATGCCCACACGTACAATTAAGAATTTAGTACTCTTTCAAATATAAGTATGAAACAATTATTGAGTTCTGATAGGGGAAGAAAGCTACCAGCTAAATGCCACAATGAAGTAGAATCTTTCTTTCTTTCTTTCTTTCTTTCTTTCTTTCTTTCTTTCTTTCTTTCTTTCTTTCTTTCTTTCTTCCTTCCTTTCTTTCTTTCTTGTTTACATAGGTTTGAAAGACTTCTTTAATAAAGTATTTTATTAAATTTTTATTTTAATTGTAATGGTCTTTATTCTTAAGAATTTCATATATGTATTTAATGAAATATGATAAATACATTCCCCCATGTTTCCCTCTAGCTCCCCTTATACCTTCAACGCTTCCCACTCCTAACTTTGTTTTTTTTTTTATAAGCAACCAATTCTAAATATAAGGGCAGTTTTAAAAGCATTTAGAAAATAAATTCATTATTAGTAATTACACACGTGTATAGATTCCATTTAGTGCCCATTACTCTTTCTTCCCTCTGCTACTCTTGATCATGTACTCCTACACCTGTGCCTTTTTTTCTGATTAGTTCATGTATCCACAGTCGCTGTGAGAAATCCATTCCAAATCCAGGAGACAGTGTAAGTCACTCCTCTCCACCAGCTATTTCAACCTCTTTTTCTCTCTTATGTGGTGAGTCCTATTTGCTGGATCTTAGCTAGGAAGCTATGTGTATGTCCCAGAGTGCTGAGCTTCAACAGACAGTTACTGCCAGCACTTAATCAGCTGTGAGACCATGTTAGCTGTAGCCCTCTGTAAAATGCTCCTTTGACCCAGGCTGAGAGCAGCATTAGTCTATGGGTATAAAGATAAATGTTTAGGGGGTTTTATGTACTGTCTTGAAATGTTCTCAGACCCAAATCTCATGAGTTCTACTGGTGACTTTTGAATACATTGGAATTATGTTTGCACGACCAGACCACAGTGAGTCATAGGCCTCCTAGGCTCTCTGTCAGCTATGACCTTATGGCTGTCCTTCCTGCTTTGACCTTATCTGACAGAAAAAGGAGCAAATGATGTTGCTGTTTGAGCAGGAGTACACAGGTCTTATGTGGTAAGAGATAAGCTAGGTTGTTCAACTTTCTCTAGAATAGAAAATTAAACTGAAGGCAACCCAATTTGGAAGTACTCCTTGTTTTGGGGATCAGGAAAAACCACGTAGAATGCATATTATCAACATGTATAAGTAAGAAAAAACCACAAATATTCCTTATGTCCACAGAAAAGAAGATATGTGATATAGATTTGGGGATGTAAGAGCAAATAGGGAAATTCTTTGTTATATTCTAATCTTTATACTGTTTAATTTCAGCTAAGTTTGGCTTAGTTTGGTGCTGGGCATTGAACTCAGGAGACTCGCTCATGCTAGGCAGTGTTCTACCACTAATCTAAACCCCAGTCTGTGTTAAACTAGCTTTTAAAAACGAAGTCAACAAAAACAATCAGTCTTCTTTTTAGTAGCTATGGAATTGCTTCTTGTTTTGTTTTAGATTTTGGATTATGTTCAATTATATCAGCCAGCAAAATGCTATATAAGCCTGTGTAACCAAGAAGGAAGACCTAGACAGCACACCATTCTGATGCATAGACAGAAGTAAACAAATCATTAACTGAGGCAAGAGCACTAGAAGCAATGGAAACAAAAGGGCTCCACCCTCTGTGTGATAAGTCAGCATAATCTTAGTGCCCGTCATATGGTTATTGAGTGGTAAAAAAATGAACAAACATTTTTCCTCCTCCCTAAGAGGGACTAAGACTTGTTGCTAGAAACAGGAAAACAAAACAAAACAAAACAAAACTTTTTTGTTGTTTATCCTCAAATCCAAGTATTTCCAAATCAAAATTATTAGTTAGTTTAATCTGTTTCTTTTGAGTCAGAGTTTAGAGATACTCAGAGCCAACCAAAACATACTTGGGCCTTGAAAATTCCTCAGGCCTGATACGTAAACTCAACATATCATAATTGGAAACCATTATTCCCTTCCCAACATACAAAATTAAGCCTTCTTCTATTTTAATGATGAAATATTGGCTGTATAGTGGGCAAGGATAAACTTGAACTTTCTTAGTAATAAAAGTATAAAATATCATTAGGAAAGCCACTGTATTCTTTCACAAATTACAGCACAATAGACAGGCTGTTCCAAGGCAGACATTAGCTCAAAGTATGCATTGTTTGGAAAAAGGAGTTAATTAACAACTTATTAATTGGATAGAAAATCTGAAACTGTTGTACTTCTAGCAAATACATAATTTTCTTCAAGTATTATTAAAGCGTTTTTGTTGTACCTATTAAAGATTCTTGTCTCTAAGTTAATTTCATTATGCTAATAAGCTATGATCATCACAGAACCTAAGCTTTGATCCATGTTAATTGTCGCGATCTTCAAAGACAAAGTCACCACTTACTTTAAATGAATTTTACATCTTTTTAGAGAATCACACGGAAATTAGGGGAAGTAATTAATTTTTTATTATGTGTCTCAATATTTTTAAGGGAAGAAGTCAATGGTATTGGCTAGAATTCATTTTAACATTTAACTAGGGAAAACAGCATGAGGCAAAAAAAAAAGTTCAGATGCAAAAGATTAAAGAAAATTTGAAACTGGGATCTAATTTGTCTTGATAAACTTTGGTGTTTAATATGCGTCTTTTGTTCTCACTATGAAACTGCAGGGTTTTGATTTGTAAGAAACTTTTTGAAGAATTAATTCTTTTTAATTTTTATTCACTGTTCTGTCTTTCTTTTACAGTTAGACAGGGTTGTTGAGCTTCAAACCATAGGACTTTAAGCATCTATGAACTTGCAAGGTTAAATCTATTAGTGGCATGATATTTGCTATTGCTTAGAAAAAGTGTATGTTATTTTGCAGCAGATAAACCCTACTTATCCCTATTTGACAGCCAGTTATTTGAACCTTAAGAAATATAAGCAAATCGTGATATTAAATGGTTTGCATTTCTCTTTGTGACAGAAAAGGTTAAGTGTGGAAATATTAACACATTTTTATTGTTTGTTTGTTTGTTTTATATGAAGATCAAAAGTGCTTTAAAGACATATTTAGTAGAATAATTATTGGTTATATTTATATTATATAGACAAAATGATATGGAGGTTAGAGATATTCTCTTAAGCTATCATCAAATAAAAAGCTTCATCCTACAGATGGAAACTTCTCTTTGAAACAGAGAGTATTACGGAAAACCAAAACCAATCAAAACACAGACTTGTGGAGTTCATCCCATCAGATACATCTACCAAACACTTCCACATCTAAGGCTCAGAGAATGTTAAGGAAGGAAGAGCAGAATGATTGTGGGAGCCAGAAGACGAGGGAGTTTGCTGTGAGACTGTGTCTCTTAATAATACCGGAAGTTATGGGTATAACGTCTCTGCAGCACAACTGCCCCAGGAATGATATGGGATATAGGAGAGATATTGCCTCTAAACATATAGTAATATAATTGAATAGAAGTTCACTTTTTTAAGTAGGAGCTTTTTAGGAAGTAAAAATGTAGCAAATATTTTCAGAGATCTGATATCTCTAGCATGTTTGTTAGTATGTGAGAACATCTTAGTACAACTGAAAGATTCATGGTAAAATTGAACTTTTCTGGAAAGAAGTAGAGAAGAGATGAATTCTTTCTTAGTAAGCACGTTAAAGTTCTCAATTCTTTATGTACAGAATAATAATTTGCTGATGGTAAAAAAAAAAACAAAGTGAATTCTATTATTGTGCTCATGACAGAATGTTTTCAATTTCATTCATTTACATGCACATTTCATAATTTCCAAAAAATAAATCCCAACAGTTACATCTTCAAAACACTCCCACATCTAAGGCTCAGAAAACATTAGGGAAGAAGTGGCAGAAAGATTGTAGGAACCCGAAGAACGGAGTTGGCTGTGAGATTGTGTCTCCTCATAATACTAAAAGCTACACCCATAACTGCCTCAACCAAACAGCTTTTCTTAGCCACATAATAATCCATCTGTACTTATAATATTTTATATTATTACATATTTATAATTAGATATTTTAAATTTACATTTCAAATGTTATCCCCTTTCCTGGTTTCCTATCCATAAACCTCCTACCCCATCCCTATCCCCTTTCTTCCATGAAGGTGTTTCCCCACCAACCCACCCCTTCCCATCTCCCTGCCCTGACATTTCCCTACACTGGGGCATTGAGCCTTGGCAGGACCAAGGGCCTCTCCTCCCATGGTGCCCAACATAGCCATCCTCTGCTATTTATGGAGCTGTCCATGCGTATTCTTTGGATGATAATTAGATTTTTAAAAGTATATTTTTTAACAATCATTGCTATGCATTTAATGCAAATGTTTAGCGGACTTCAAACTTTAGATTTTGATCTGTTTAATTGAAATGTCTAAAAATAAAATGACTAATTGAATTTCAGTGTGCTGAAACATTTACCTTAAAAATAGTACAGTATTCTCTGCTTCAAAACATAATTTTATAAGCCTTGTATGATTTATTTACCATTTTAATTTATTCTAATATAATTTTAATCAATTTATGACAGTGGCACTTGAATGTTTGTAAGATGCAAAATCTGAGAAGTGTTCTTTATATTATGATGCAGTATTTATCCACTTTAAATTTATACATACTGTTCACTAAACAAGTTTACTTTTTGAACCATAACTGGTTATCGAACAATAACTTCTTACCAATGATATTATATTTTAAAATACGATGGCATTTCTACTTTTACTAATTATTGTCTAAGATTGTTCCTGGAGAGGCATGAACAAATGAATGTCACTATGTATGGTTCTTATCTGCACGAGCCTTTGATTATCGCATTAAAAAAGCAGCTAGGAAGCATCCCACCTTAGGATATCTTCCTCTTTAGCAGGGGGCATAGTAGGAATTACTGCTTTCTGTTTCTTTTATCCTTATGAAGAACTGTCAGTCTGTTCTTGAGGCCTTGAGAATACTCACCAACACAGCATTTGGCCTCCTATACCCCTGGCCCCTCAACACAAACCATGGACTCTAAGTTGACATAAATCTAGATCTATTTGCTTCTCAAGTGACATACAAAGGCTGCTTTGTGGGGCTTTCCCTTCTCTTATCTGTTCTTACTTGGTTTTGCACCTTGCAAACCCAGTTTACGTGCTCACAGAAATCTTTTAGGGTTACCAAACTCTCTCCAGCATTGGGCAACATCAAGAATTCCATAGTGGTTTTGACTTCACCAAATTTATTTCTCCCATGAAGACACTCTTCTCTTACCTAAAAACTGGATATCCAGTGCTGTCTCTTGCATATCCAGCAGTCTTAGCAATGTCTAGCTCTCTCTTCCTGTCCTCTAGTCTCTAATTTATTGGAACTCATAGTGGTGGTTGTACTGTGTCTCTAACAGCTCACATGTGTCAGCCCATCAGGCAGTGGTTCTCAGAATCTCAGCCTATGTCTGTAGTCTTTGTCTCAAGAAGGGATGGATGGTCATATTCCACACTTTCCCTGCTGTAACAACACACAAACTTTTCTCTTATGTCACCATGTCCTATAGCCTCACAAACCAGAGAATGAAAACTTCCTCGTTGCTTTTTAAAGAATCCTTAGCAATTCAAGCATTTCAAGTGCTGAGAACTTCCTAACCACTATAATTTTTTTGTATGGCCATCAGTAAGGCTCTTCCTAATCATAGATTTTTTTCCCTTCCTTTATGTTGAATTTTGGAAGTGAGAAATATGGTTAAGGTTTTGCATCCCAAGGAGCTCTTTACTAAGATTTAACTTGTGTTCTGTTTCAGCCTCCCAGTCAGTTACAAGAAATGGCAAGTCAACACCTGCATCCCATCCTCATGTATGAATCAATTTGCTAATAACAATGATCAATATTTATAATAATAAAATGATTAATTATTTTATCCACTAAGTCAAAGGTCATGTGATAGACTTTAGCCATATCTCCCTTTCCATTATTATACCTCCCCTATGTGAGCATTTCTCTCTGAGAAGTTCTATGGGTTTCAGCTGTATATATTATCATACATGGAGGCTATGTAACCTCCATGATACCATGTTCTTATCTTGTCTTTACATATTACTCTCAGGGACCGCATTTTGTTTACAAGTCTTTAAACCTTGTTAGGGTACCTAGGTATTTGGGAGGCAGACACAATCGTCATGGGGATAGGTCACTCTATATGACAGAAGAAAACTACCATGCTGTGATTCCTCATACAGACTCTCAAAATACCAATGGCTCAGTCTCAGCTACTCATGCTACCTGTATCAGGAAGCGAGGATGCATACCTACAAACACAACATGGGGACCGATAGCCATATCAGAATCACCATCCTAGATGCTCCTTGTTTATACCATGTATCATCAGTCATATGACTTGATATGCTTAATAATTACTATGGAGTTACTCCTCCCAAGCTCACCTCTGGTTGTGTAGGTCCCTATTCAGGGGTTACTTGTACTGTGTGACTTATAATGGTGAGATGTGGGTGAACATCAATCCATCCCAGAAAGACAACCAGTGACACAGCCAAGAAACAATCCTATCAAAGTCCAACATAAAAAATAATGAGTTTACTGCGGCTACTTAAAGGTATGTGGATAAAGAGTTACTTAAAGGAGTAATGACAACACAAAGCGGCTGCATCACTAAATCTGGGTGCCAACTCATGAAAGCTGCATTCTTGGATCCTTTTGCCCAATGTGCAAGCAGCTTAGAAGTTTGAAGAGTTTCTACCCTTCAACAGTCATTACTGTGCTAGATAATTAGGAAAAAGACGGGTCCATGAATCTTATAAGTTTCAGGGATTTCCTGAGACTTGGAAACTGTTTATTTCATGAGATTTAAAAGGACTTCCCCTATAAAAAAAATCCTTTTAGAGTAAATAGTTCCCTAAGACTTATGAAAAGTTTTCACAATGTGTGAATTTCCATAAAGATATATAAGCATGTACATTTTGTATCATCTTCAAATTATAGTAAACAAAATTCAGCATTTACATAGGTACAAAATACCTTCTTTTCCTCCCTGCCAATTTACAGCTATAACTAAAATGGTATCTACACTTCCATTTTAAACTAGATTCTACACTAAATATAATTTTTAGTTATTTATAATAAAATAGTGTCTCTTAAATGTCCAACATACATTTCTTTTATTGTTAACATCTTTCTTGAATCAATAAAAGTACTCTTCAATTACATTATTTAAATTTGATAATATCTATATAATTACTTTTTTTAAAAATATTTTTGATTCATACATAGATACAGCATTTATATAATTTACATCTCTCTGTTTCCTCCATCTAACTCCTCCCATGTTCTCCAAGTTCCTCTCAAATTCATGTCCCTCTTAAACTATTATTGCCACACACACACACACACACACACACACACACACACGCACACGTGCGTGCATGCACACATACGCACACATGCACATACGCACACACTTAATGTCACTTATATATAGTTGAGGTTAGGACTATTGGGGAACTCCTTCTGAAGAAACTGATTTTTTTTTTCTCATAGCAGCCATCAATTGATTCTTTACCTAGGATAGGAATCTTGTAAAATTTTCCCCATCCATGTTGTCATGGAAACTGAAACTGTCGTGCTGGTCATATGTAGGCAGCCATATTGTTGAGATTTCATGGGTGTATGTCCCTGGTCATATTTATAAGATGTTAGCCGGCAGACTTCCTAGGTCTCCAGCTCCCTTTCTAGGCTTTTTCCTTAATCCTTAAGTGAAGTCATAGATGTATCAACCAGGGCTGTGCCCTGTGTGGTCACTTAGAAGGACTTTATATCTTACTCCAAAAACAAGTGCACTCTACTCACAACAGCTAGGAGGTGCAAACAACCGAAACGTCCTCCAGCGTAGGAAAGGATACTGGGAATCTGGTGTGAACACACAATGGAAAACCATTTGGTTATAAAGAAAAACGAAATATTATATTTGTAAGTAAATGACCAAACTAGAAAATAATATATTAAGTGAAGCAATGTAGATCCAGAAGGACAAATATCACACATTCTCTCTTATCTGTGAATCCTGGCTCTGAGTGTTTAGACACAAATTGCATATGAACTGAGGTTAAATACAGACTCCAGGGCAGTCAAAAGGGACCTTGGCAGGAGAGGAACAAGGGAGTTGTAGATAGGAATATATTTGTATACTGGTTTTCTGAAATGGGGAATTACAAAAATTTGAGGACCTCAATCTGGGGTGGGGAAGGGACAGTAATGCAGAGGGAGAAGAAAGGAGATATAAACAAAAATTATAATAATTTTTTTAAACCCATAGAAAACCATCATTGTATGTTTACTTAAAAACATATGCAAGCATATACACATGAAGGCATGTATACATATATATATACATATATATATATGTGTGTGTGTGTGTGTGTGTGTGTGTATAATTATGTAACACAGGTTTTAGTGTTCCCTCCAATGCAATAGACTACAAAACAAAACAAAAAACCCAACCAACAAACCAACCAACCAAACAAACAAACCATCAAACAGTGCCGAGAATGGAAAACCCTCTGACATCTGCTCAGGATTTCCATGAAACTTGCTAAAGCCAGGCCACTTCCGCTGTGATTATTCTTTGGTTTACGTAGCAGGATGGAGTGAAGCAGTAATGGAACGACTCAGCCTTGTTCCTTAGTATTAAGCTGGACTGAGAGGGAGTAGACCAAGACTCACACTCAGGTCCCACAGTTTCTGTTATCTCAGAACCCTCGTGCCAACACAGAGTCATAAACCTTATGAGACAGTACACGGATGGGATCCTTTTCTTTACCTATTGCTGTTATCGTCCTAAATGAGTAAGTTATGAATTGCTCCTTGTGACAGATCTTAGCATAAAAATCCAGATCCACATGCCTTCCTCTGCCCCAGTCAAAAGTGCGAGTCACTTGTCCAAATGTCCACAGATAAATATGATAGTTGATTTCACAATAAGCCTTATACAAATGACAAATAAATGGCAAAATATGTGGAGTTTGAAATGCATACACTCTTAGTAAACATGATTTTCGAGGGCCAAGGTATAAACTCCCCTACTAGAGTGTTACTGAGTACGTACATGTGTGATGGCCCGTGTTTTATTCTCCGTTACAACAACAAAGGAAATTTCAGATCTGCCTTCCATGTTATGAATAAATAAATTTAAAGTTGGGAGTTGAGGAACATAGGGGGCTAAGACAGTTACATTGTCTAATCAAAGATTTAGTTTATTACGTGAAAACTTTAAATTTTTTTTCCTGAAACTATCAGAACAGCGATGTATTGGCTTCAAAGAGGTTTGTGATCAAAGGTAGCTGCGGAATCTATGATTAGCGAGCATAACATAGACTTTGTCAAATGCTATAAACACTGGAGAGCAGTAGCTGAGAATAATATCTGTTTTATTTTAAATAAGCATGACTTCCTATTCTGAGGAAGATAATATTTGCAAAACAAAATACCCGTTTTCCCAGTTTTAGATCGGATGGAGCAAGCATTAATATTCTTTACTTAATGCACTTTAAAAGATAGACTGCAAATTAAAAACCTGGCTATGATTTGGTTTAATAAACTTTTAAACACTTCAAAGTTAGCTTCTTATATTTCAGATCACATGATGCTCTGCAGGCCTCTGTATCACTAGTCTTAATTCTTCAAGTCTATTTTCCCAAAAAACGGGCATCTCCTCATGTATGAGCAAGCACGGGCTGACGCCAGGTTTCGGGATGTTCCTTGTGCTAGCACCGGTGAGCTGTGCTGACTGATGTGAGTAATTTGTTTAAAGCCCTAAAGAAACTTAGTTTGGACAGAATAAATGTGGTATATTAGAAATACCTGTTCCTATGTTATCCAAGGAACGTGAGAGTGTCCTATGTGATTTCACTGTGATGTGTTTACACCAAAAAGATGTGGACACTGTAAAAAAAATAGAAAGTGACGCTGAAGGGAGGGTAACTCATTATCGAATGCACCAGGCTCTCAGTCCAAATACATTTCTCAGCACTTCAGAAAACTTCGTTCTGCACTGGCAAGCCTAGGGTTAAGAAAGGAGACATTAAGGTCTGCAGCAAATAGCTTTAGTTCCCCGAGTATCCTGAGCAGTATTCTAACTTAAAAAACGCTAAAATATCTCCGACGAAAGATTGCTTAAGATGTCTGAGGTTTGCTGTGTTAGACGCTTTCCTCTTCTAAAAGATGTTTGCTTTTAACTAAATGCTTGCTTATCTTTCTAATTTAACATAGTCCCACATTCTTCTTTGTAGTAATTTTGGGCTATCTGATAACATATAATGGAAAACATGTTTATGTCCTCTTCCAGGTCTTGTTGCATATTTCAAATGCTTAGAACAACAATTTTCAGAAGCTTTCATTAAGGTTAATTTAAAAACTACATTAAATACAAACAGATTTTCTCACAAACAAAATGCAATGTGTACTTAACAGACTCCTGTATGTTATATTTGATAAACTACCTCATATAAATGCAAATTTTGACTTTCTGCCAGAACCAGGTGGTATGGAAAATATTTCTATTAAACAAATAATGCTGGAAGAGCAAACTTGAAGCACTGGTATGTTCACAGGGAAAGGGGATGTTTTCACTCAGGTCTGATGGATATTTTCAGGTTGACCTTTTTGTATACAAATTGAAAGAAACATGCTGAAAATGATATGTGGTGAGTGGTCGTCTTTATTGTGAAAACAGAATCAAGAAAACATATGCGAAGATTGATTTTCACCTATTCTGAGAAACAGACATATTTACCTATTCCGAGAAGCAGGCATATTTACCTTTTCCGAGAAGCAGAGTAAGGTATTTTTTCTACTTTCCACATGGCTATTTTCTAAACTCATCACCTGGGTTAGTTTTATGGCTGGCTTTCATCTCAGTCGCTAACTAATGCTAAACAAAGAAAGTAGAGGACTGGCTGAGAATTACAAATGCCACCTCATGTGGAGATTTTATGAACTCCCAGTAGACAAATAGCAAACAAACAAACAAACAAACAACAAAAACCCAATCAGAAGATTGAGGTAAACAGAGGACACCTCTCCCACAGTCTAATAACCTCAGTTTAGCCAGGCCAAAACAAAAACAAAAACCAAAAACCAAAACCAACCAAACAAACAAAAACTAAACAAAAGTTAAGCAAGCATCTTAGAAAGTCCTTGGTGAATGTCCCTCAAATTGTCATGGCCAATCAAACCAATAAATCTACTGGGATCTTTACCAGAGCAGAAGAGAATATGGAAAGGTTCTTTTAGGGAAAATGTACTCAAATTTAGTAATATTGTGATTCACGATATATGTCTTTAATATAGGAGAATACTTTCTCCACATAAAACTATTCAAGATTGTAACAGCATGACATGTTTTAGGTTTGATATAGCCACTCAAAAATAACATGTCACCTCAAAAGAAAAATTATATCTTTGTATATACATAAGTATATACACTTATGAACAAAAAAGAAGAGGATGTTAACAGTGGGGACAACTGGATTTTTATTGGGAGTGTATGTTCTAAGCTCTTGATTTGAAAGTTCACAGACTTTCTCTCTCTGTTTGATAACAGTGTTCCATTTCAACTGTAAGTGCTTAAGGCTCTGAAAGAAAGAAACTCACCCAGGACCTCATGTCTTGTAAATGTAACAGGGCCTTTTGTCAGTAACTCGTGATAACATGTATCACTATATTTGCTAAGTTTCTTACAAAGTTTTCCAAAACTTTTGTAACCCTTTTGTTCTTGACATTGCTTCCTCTTTGCCTCTGTGAGATTGATAACTCTTGTTCATGTCTCAAATGTGTAGCGCAAAGCTAAAATTCTAATGCGATTTCTTTGTAGCTTTAAACGTAAGGTACTTAAACTGGCCAACTAACATGCCAACATCTAAATATTTTTGATATGACACCTTTGATTTTAAATTATTTTCCATGAGTCTATGGGCACAATTAATCAATTGCAATCATTTGTCTTTGAGATATGGATAAATTAACACATGAAACGTATTTGAAATTGTTAACAGACTTTTTAAAATGCACGATTTAAGTTGTATTGACACATTACAATTTGCTATTTGCAGTAAGAATTGACCATTTAATTATGACCCCAAACGCTTCTCATTTCTTTGTGTTGGAAGCATGTAACATCTCAACCAGCTATTTTGCAATATGTATTGTCTGTGAACTACAGTTGATAGACTATATGAGAGTTACTATTCCTATGTACGTTAGCCCTGGGCCCATTAATCAACCTCTTTTCAACCCAGCCCTTTCCAGCCACAGTTCACTATCCACTCCGTTTCTGATTGATTTTTTTTCTGCTTCTACATACAAATGGAGACATGTAGTGTTTGTCTTTTTGTGACTAACTTGTTAATGACAAGAAAAATTATATTTTTATATAACAGAAAAATATAATTCCTATAATGTCTTTTTTTAAGAATAAAGAATTAAATTTTCTCTTTGGCAAAATGTTAGCTTCAAAATGTAAATATTGATTGATACTATGAACTTCATAACGAAATATATTTTAGGCCTGTCAAAGTAAACCAAGAACATGGGAGAATGGTTAGAGCCAGAGAGTTCCAAGGTAGTTGCTAGCATCTTAATACAACTTACCAGAGAGGGAAAAGTAGGTTTTGTGGCAGCATTATTGCTAGTTTTCTAGAAGATACTCAGTGTTCCTGTCTCCAAAGGTAGTTAATGTTTGGTGAGAAATATAGGCCTTTCTTCTCCTAAAGAAGACAGAGCAACCTAGTGTGGTTTCTGGAGGTCTCTTAAGACCTCTGATCTCATGTGTTATTTCTGCTAACCTGAAACTCACATTACTGACTCACAGAAAATAGCCCAATAATTATCTCTAATGACAACATCTGACTAAGCATAAACTCTTCAGAGCCAACTAGTTTTAATAAAATAATTCTCATTAATACCACAACTTAACTTCAATTTATTTCCTTTCAGAATCAAAAGAGAGCCAAGGATTTTAAAGTTCATGAACTTTCAGAAAGAGATCTTTCTTCTCTGATTGAAATGGGAACGGCAGCCACTGTTTGATTTCCAAGAAACCTTTGTCTTTAGAGAGCTAATAAATTACACTACGCATATAGGTAATCAGTGTGACTGGTGCTCTATTCCAAAGGGAAGATAACTCTCAATATTATAGACGCTTTGATTAATTCTTTATAGTAAGCATATTTTTCCCCCTGAATCCTTGAGAGATTTCAAAAGCCAGAAAAAGGTTTGATTATATGAAGCATGATGTTAATGGAGGCTTAATAAAATCATGCATACCCTAACATGTTTAACGTGAGGGAGCCTGACAAACGGGATTGACTTTATAACATAATCAATATTGCCTTGCTAAGTTGGGTAAATTCATTTCTCAAAGTTTATTTAGTATCAAAAGAACAAAATTCAAAAAGTATGTAAAGCCAGAAACTTTCAAGATTAAAGATGAAGTGAAACAGTATCAAAACTGTATTAAGCTGGTCCAGATTAGTTATTATTTCAAACGGCTAGTCAAAGGCATCCAGCTTTTAAGGTAAAATTCTTATATACTTTAATATGAGTGACTTCAGATTCAATATTATTGTGTCTTGTTTTCCAAAGGAATATTTTAGATTTTAAGCCAAATGTGGAATTATATGGTTGGAGGTTACATAACGCAGTCCCGCAGCATGTTTTATATTACGTCTAGGAGACGAGCATTAGATTTCACAGACAAAGTCATGGAGATGCCACACTGTCGGAATTTCTGATCTAACGGCCGTGCTTATGTTTGAATGAGAAACCCAAGGGCCAAATTCACAAACAATTCCATTTGCTTTTTGTACCCTGGATGCCTAAATCTCTAGAACTTGCACTTTTAAACAGATAAAGTAAGTTCTCTCCGTCCTCCTTACAAAACATGAAACTTGCAAATGTTTCTCACCTAACATTAATAGCGTCTAAGGGGCTTTGCGTCCTACCCCAAACGGCAGGGCAGCTGAGAAAAGCATTCTCAACTGAGCCATCCTGTTCAAATATACCGTCAGCTCTTGCTCCTTTCCAAGCCAGGCACACAAAGAATTCTACAAGCGTCTTTAAAACATGACATGTAATGTCACTTTTACAAGTAGCTAGTCTCTTTGGTTTTCTTTTAATCACATATGTATTCCTTGGAAAATAAATATGTTTGTTTACAATATTGAGAGGTGCATTACATTTCTTTGAAATTGTGTCTTAGCCATCCTTGTCAAAAGGAAGTACATACGTGCATGATGTACATGTATATGCATATATGTACATATATATGCATCTGTAAATACATATCTATGCATGTTTATAGGTATATCTATAGTCTGTCTAAGTCCTTTGCTATTTTGAGTTTTTGGAATCTTTAACATTTTATGTTGGCAAACCTATTACTTGACAGTATGAAAAGATACAGGTTTTCTTAATAGTTAACACTATGTGTAAAATACACTGACAAGCGATACGATGAGGCATTTGTTGGTGGAGATGGAGGGCAGACCAGCCTCTCTGCTTCTGACTCTGCTAAAGTCAATAAGCATCCTATCGCCTGCCTCTCATCCAATGCTCTTGATAGCGGTATCATTGTCAAACTACTCATGTCCAACCTCCCAGGTCTTCATCCCCTTGAAATCATCTCCTTACTCATGTTTTATAGCAAGAACTAATACTTGTGATCTCTGGACACTTTACATATCCCAAGACTGCTGTTTGGATAGAATCCCCTTATGTGCTACAATTCTGCCTGGATATTGGACTCTTTTACCATGGCCATAACTTTATATCCATTTTAGCCCATTTTATTCCATTGTTAAAATAACCAGTGCTTAGTTACCACACTCTTTTATCAAGAGGGTTCTGTTTTATGCTTGGTATCCCCAGATACTTATTAATAGGCCCTCCTCAATGCTGAAATGTGTTTCTATTTCACAACTATGTTAAGTCTTTTTAAAGATAAGTTGCATGTAAATAAACTCAAGATATTTGAATGATAGCATTACTGTTTTTATGATATAAACATGATTCAAATAATATATGAAGAATGATTCCTTATAAGAAAACAAAAAAACCAAATATGGCCTCAGTATGCAATGCTTTTACCACAATGCCTGATGACCTGATGATTTCTATCTCTGGGCCCCACATGGTAGAAAGAGAAAATTGGCACCTACAAGTTGTTCTCTTATCTCTAATGTTCATTGAGAGATCCCCAAAACTCCAAATATCTTCATATATGAGTAAAGGCTCAATGACCCAGTGTAGGGGAATGCCAGGTTGGTGAGGTGGGAGTGGGTGGGTGGGCGGGGAAGCTCCTTCACAGAAGCAGGGAGAGGGTAGATGGGATAGGGGGTTTGCAGAGGGGAACTGGGAAAGGGGATAACATTGTAAATAAATGTAAATAAAATGTCCAATAAAGAAAGAATTTCATTTCTTTAGGTGCTTCTTGGCCACGTGATATTCCTTAGTCGAGAATCTTTGTTTAGCTCTGTACTCCATTTTTGAATAGGGTTATTTGATTCTCTGAAGTTTAACTTCTTGAGTTCTTTGTATATATTGGATATTAGCCCTCTGTCTGATGTAGGATTGGTAAAGATCTTTTCCCAATTGGTTGGTTGTCATTTTTTACCCTGTTGACAGTGTCTTTTGCCCTACAGAAGCTTTGTAATTTTATTAATTGATTCTTGATTTTAGAGTATAAGCCACTGGTGTTCTGTTGAGGAAATTTTCCCTGTGGCCATGTATTCGAGGTTCTTCCCCACTTTCTCTTCTATTAGTTTTGTGTATCTGGTTTTATGTGGAGATCCTTGATCCACTTAGATTTGAGCTTTGTACAAAGACATAAGAATGGATCTATTTGCATTCTTCTACATGCTGATCAGCTGAATCAGCACCATTTGTTGAAAATGCTGTCTCTTTCTTCCACTGAATGGTCTTAGCTCCTTTGTCAATGATCAAGTGACCTTAGGTACATGGGTTCATTTCCAGGTCTTCAGTTCTATTCCATTGTTCTACCTGCCTGTCTCTGTACAAATACCACATAGTTTTTATGACTATTGCTCTGTAATGCAGCACGAGGTTAGGGATGGTGATTTCCCCAGAAGTTCTTTTATTGTTGAGAATAGTTTTCGATATCCTGGGATTTTTTGTTATTCCAAATTAATCTGCAAATTGCTCTTTCTAACTCTGTGAAGAATTGTCTTGGGATTTTGATGGGGATTGCATTGAATCTGTAGATGGCTTTCAGCAAGATAGCCATTTTCACTATATTAATCCTGCCAATCCATGAGCATGGGATATTTATCCATCCCATATATAGAGAACAAACCAAAGAATTTCATGGATGCTAAAAAAGTACATGCTGATAGGAGCCTGATATAGTTGTC
Organism: Rattus rattus; assembly: GCF_011064425.1. Classification (NCBI taxonomy): domain Eukaryota; kingdom Metazoa; phylum Chordata; class Mammalia; order Rodentia; family Muridae; genus Rattus; species Rattus rattus. The sequence continues at coordinate 23,734,340 of NC_046158.1, forward strand.
TCCTGAGAGGCTCTGCCAGAGCCTGACAAATACAGAGGCAGAGTTGTGCAGCCATTGAACTGAGAACAGGTTCCCCAATGGAGGAGTTAAAGGACTGAAGGAGCTGAAGGGGTTTGCAACCCTATAAGAAGAACAACAATATCAACTAACTAGACCCTAGAGCTCCCAGGGACTAAACCACCATCCCAGAAGTACACAGGAATGGACCTATGGCTCCAGCTGCATATGTAGCAGAGGATGGCCTTGTCAGGCATCAATGGGAGGAGAAGCCCTTGGTCCTCTCAAGGCTGGATGATTCAATGTAGGGTAATATCAGGGCAGGGAGGTGGGAGGGAGTGGGTGGTGGGTGAGGGAGCACCCACGTAAAAGCAGGGGAAGGGGGATAGGTTAGGGGGTTTGTGGAGAGAAAACCAGGAAAAGAGATATCATTTAAAATGTAAATAAAAAATACCCAATAATACAAATAAAATAAAATATTAAAAAAGAATTTCATTGCAAAAATGTGCCAAAAAAATTTTAAGATACTGACATTTAACATCACAGATATAGTTACAATTCAAATAAACCTATTATTTGACAATATGAACAGTACAGAAATTTTGGCAAACACCAGATGTAAAATACATTTACAATAGATACTATGATACATGTATGTACACAGATGGAAGACAGTCTTTAACCTCTATTCTGCTAGTTCTTGAATGGAAGTATGGACATACATCAGAGACACTAACTCCTATTCTTATAACAGGTTTGGAAAATAATCCCATCGTGGCTAATGGGAAAAAGAATATAGACTCACTGAATAGCTTCCAAATTTAGGCTCCTGACAGTGGCCTGGTGCCTCTAACTCTGAAGGTTATTCTAATCACATTTGTTTAGGTTTCAAAACTAAATGTCACTTCATTTTTGAAAAGGTAGACTGGACTAGCAATGATAGGTTCAAGCAAGTAGTAACTGCCATGACCTTACAGACAACACTTTGATTAGGCATAGTGGTACCTTTTTCCTTGAATGTTCAGCAGTTTAAGACACCTTTGTTGTCACTGGGCTATTTGTTTGCAATTATATATTTTTATTACTTTGAGAGATTTCTAAAATAACAGTAGAAAATTTACCTATGTGGAATTTTGTAGTTAAAAATCAAGTGCAATATTTTCTGGAATGCATAATTAAACTGCATATGTATTTTTTGTTCATTCGTTTGTGATATGTTTTCAAAATGAAGTAAAGCGGAATGGAATCTCTGATTTGTGTGTTTCCATTTGCTGTCTTGTCAAATTCTTTATGTTTTAATGCAGGGCCGGTCGCATACAAAGATCATGTCATACTTGTGGAAACTGAAAATGCAATTGCTTCGTGTATTATACAAAAGAAATGCAAACTCCAGGGTTAATAAATATACAGCAATGAAATAAGGTGAATAACCTGAAATTAACATTCAATAATTCAAACTGTTATCACCAGTAACTTTTTAATGAGACTTTCAACGGGATGAAAGCCTAGTTGAAAGGTTTACCTCATCTGTGTAGTTCAACATGCCCTCAGAACACTTGAGAGATGCGGTGTAATCCTTTACCATCTAGTATGAAAAACACTGGACAAAGGACTGAGAGTGGAATGAATGTCTCCTTCAGTGACCACAGAATAACTATCTTACGCTAGGTTCTTTGAAATAATAGTAACTTAATCGACTTAATGCATTTACTATTTTAATGGCTTATATTTCTACTTTTTATATAATTGAATTAAGGTATATTCTTTTCCAAATATTTATATTGTATAAATGATAACCATAACCATTGGTACAATTAATTTGTATTTCCTAACAAAATATTTTATAATGAAAAAATATAACAATGACCTCAAATGGTTCTTAATTTATTTGCAATTTTTTTTCAAGCTGAAGAATTCTAGAATTTATTACTTTGGGTGTGTGTGTGTGTGTGTTATTTGTTGTTTATATGCATCTCTGGGGAGAGGGGAGGCATATGCTAGTGAATGTACATGCTAGTGCATGCACATGTGTATACATGTATGAGAGTGAATACCAAGGCCCACAGTTGATGTCAGCTATTTTTGTTTGTTTGTTTGTTTGTTTGCTCTCCACCTTATTTATTGAGGCACAATCTCTCACAGGCTTTAGCTCAATGCTTCTCAACCTTCCTAATGCTGCGAACATTTAATACAGTTCTTCATGTTGTGATGACACTCGCCCATCTATAAAATTTTGTTGCTACTTCATAACTGTAATTTTCCTACTGTTATGAATCACAGTGTAAATTTCTGATATGCAGGATATCTGAGATGCAACCCCCATGAAAACGTCCTTCGACCCCCAAAAGGGTTGCCACCCACATGTGGAGAACTAGTCCATTTGCTCTGGAGAGCCCTTGTTTCCTGAGTGAGATAACATGTGTCTCTTATGACTGCCCAGCCTTTATGTAGGTCCTGGGACTCGAACAACAGTCTTCACATTTTTTTTTTTTTTTTAACAAAAAAGCGCACTGAAATTAGTCACTGTATTCTAGAGGAACAGAACAGATAGAATGAATGAATACTCATTACAAGAGTATTTATTAGATAGGATTACACGGCAGTCTGTGTTTTAGCAGTCCCAATCTGGTGATGAAGGCCTGGAAGATTTCAAGAGAGGCGCTGATCTTTCATCTTCATTGAAAATTCGAAGAAAGTGGTTCAAATATAAGCAAAGGAATGCAGCGATACCAGCAATGGAATAGAAATTTGCCAACAAGGGTGCGGGCAAAGAGGCAAAAACTAATGTGTAGGGATAATTTCTTGTGCACTGGGTAAAGGCATCACCTGTCAATAAAGAGCTGAATGGCCAATAGCAAACCAGGAGAGAATAGGCAGGACTTCCGGGAGAGGTAGGAAGAGAGAGAGAGAGAGAGAGAGAGAGAGAGAGAGAGAGAGAGAGAGAGAGAGAGAGAGAGAGAGAGAGAGAGAGAGAGAGAGAGAGAGAGAGAGAGAGAGTGTTAGGATGAAAGATGGCCACCAAGATACAGAGGAAGTCAAAGGTATGAAACTGAGGAGCGGAAACCAGTCATGTGACAGAACTTAGATTAGTATAAATGGGAAAATTGAGTTACGATTTAGCTGGGAACAAGCCGAACTGAAGTCCTAGGCATGAATGTATAAATAAATAAGTTTGAGTGTCCTTATTCTGGAGCAGGAGCAGGCTTAGAAAAGCCCCAACAGTTACATCAAATTTTCCTTTTTCCATCTTCCTTTTATCTTAATTGCCACTCGAACTTGACACACACACATATTTTGGATGGATCTTTCCACATCAAATAATCTAATTCAAAATTCTTCTCACTTCATAGATGTAAGGGTTTTTAGGCAGAACACCATGGCGGGTCACGGCCATGCCATGCCGTAGAAATTACACCATGCAACTGATCTTGTGTATGACATATATTGGGAGAGTTCACAAAAGGTCATTTGGGAGCAGAAACATGGGAGAGAGTGAGAGAGCAAGAGGGGTGGGGTTGGGGATGGGGGAAGCGAGCGAATGAGCTGTGATGGCAGGGCCTTTTAAAGGATATACGTGTTGTACTTGGCAGTAGCTGGTGCTGAATTGAGGAAGGAAGTCTGAGGCTAACAATAAGAGACCCTAGCGGCTTGCCTAGTGGATTCCAGATCCAGTTAAATTGACACCAATATTAACCATCATAAACAATCACTGAGCCATCTTCTAATAATTTCCTAGAACTTGATTCTCTCTACCTTTTTCCCCTCCCCTCCCCCTCCCCCTCTCCCTGTGTGTGTGTGTGTGTGTGTGTGTGTGTGTATGTGATAGTATGATCTTATGATCACCTGTGTGTGTGTGTGTGTGTGTGCATATCTTTGAAGATGAGATTCACACACGATTCCTGTTCTAGAGCTTTCTACTGATCATTTTGAAACAGGGCCTGTTACTCAGCATTCTGCCAAGTGATACTGATAGCGGAGATTAATTGACAATTTGAAACAACCCAGAATCACCTGGAAGATGGGAGTTAGGCATGCCTCTGAGGTATTCGATGATCATGTTAAGTCAATGGAAGTGGAGAGACTTGTCCATTGGGAGTGGCACTAGTCTTTCACTGGCATCGTAGGACATATAAAAAGTAAGTTAGAAGTACGCAGAAAATAAGCAAAGCACTAGTCTGCGTTTATCCCTCTCCATTTTCAGATTGTAGATGCTACGCCACAGTCTTGACTTTTCTGTCACAATAGACTGCTGTTTAAACTGAGAGCTAATGTAAACCCTCTCTCCCTTCTGGTTGCTTTTGCTGGGGTATTTTATCAAGGCAACAAGAAAAGAAGCCAAGATAGCTAGTGACCAGCTAGCCACAGAAGTCCTTCTCTTCTCTCTGTCCCCTACAGTGCTGGCATTTGAGTGTATACCCTCAAGTTGCTCAGCAAATACTTTACCCACTGATTCAATTCCCCAGCCCCTACAACTTGTTACTTTTTAACCAGTATAAAGGAGATCCTAAAAAACAAAACAAAACAAAACAACAAAATCTTTTATTTTGACAAAGTAATCAGACAAAATGAAGGTCAACTAGCTGGAGAGGCAGAAGGTTTGCACACTCAGTTAAAGTGTTCATATCACATGATTTCAAGACTTAGTATAGAAATACAATAATCAAGATAGTGTAATACAAAGATCTCAGTAGAACAAAGTGGAGATTCCAGAAATAGACCTACAAAATCGCAGTCAACTGGTATTTGACATTGTAGCAAATACAGTTCCATAGAGAGTAGATAACCACCAAACAGTAGGTAAAACAATCTTGACATTAATCTCATACCCTTCTCAGGTGTTAAATCTAAATGGATTGTAGGCATAGCTGTAATATATGCTAAACAATAAAATATCTAAGGACAGATTCTTGACCACAGGGTTTACTGCTATATTTTATGTTAAGGAACAATCTGTGAGAAAAAGTTATAAACTTTGTCATTAAAATTCAAAACACATCTTTTGTGAAAAAAATGTGAATAAGAAAAATTACAAGTTAGAAGATGTGTGTGTGGTGGGGGAAGGAGAGAGAGAGAGAGAGAGAGAGAGATGTGTTTCTGATGAACACCTGTTATTTAAAACACAGAAGAAGCACCCCGTGGCCTCAACCATGAGAAAATTAAAAATTATGAGCCCCAAAGAGAGTTTAAAAAAATAGGACCTCTTATGGTTGTCCCAGGCAGATGGCAAATAAGCATGTGAAAGGTACCTATTGTGACCGTCATCTGGGAGTTGCAAATTAACATAACAATGAGGTCACACTCCCAGAGCTATGCAAATGGGCAGAAACTCACACTGACAGCATCAAATGCTGAGCAGGATGTGTGGAGCAATGGGAACTCCAGTTCACCTTAGTAAGGCTACAAAACCAAGGCACTCACTTCGCAAGACAGCTTGCCAGTTTGTCAGCAAAAACTATGAAAGCTTTTGAGATGACAGTCAGAGGTAAATGGGAGACCTGTACATCTAAATAGGAGATCGTTAATGCAGTGATGAAAAGAAACACCATGAAGGCCAGGAGGAAATGGAAAACGGTGCTGTGAAGTGATTCACCTGATCTTCAAAGTTGCAACCCTGTGCATATCCAGCTTCACATTCTAGCAAAGATTTAACTGCAGAGACAGAAAAGGCTCAGTGGTTGTCATTGGGTTTTGGGTATGAAAGGTAAAAGGGTGAATTACAAGCAAGTTTTAAGGCAGTAAAAATTCTTTAGTATGCTATCATTGTAAGATGAGTGCTTATATACAGCTTTCAAGATCTCTTTTATGGAGTATAAAATAAAAGGGTACTGCTCTTATATAAATTGAGAGTTATTATCGATGATAATAATATGTCACAGTTGACAAATGCCACAAATGATGGGAAAAATAGTGTATGGAATAGTGGAATATGGCAGGGCATATGGGAGCTCTTCATTTTTGTGAAACAAAAGTACCCTAATAGACAATGCTTATTCATTAAAAAAATTAATTTAAAAAAACAAAAAGTGGTGAATTTGATATTACACATTGTTTCAACATTTCAATATTTTGGAGGTTTTTATTTTGCCTTATCATTCTTACACAGGATCACTTATTGAAGTTTCTCTCTTTCTCTTTTACCCATACCCGCCCCCTACTCCCCACACAAGCACACACATACATGCACATACACATGTCTTTCTCATTAATATTCCATGTATGTATCTTAACAAAAAATTATTATTTTTTATTTTGAATTTAAGCTAACATTGAGGATCAATGTTTTTCACAATTGTTACAAGCTTTAGGCACTGATTTCTGTGCTCAGACTCTTAAATATATTGCTATAAAGCAGGAGTGGTATTTCTTAAGGACTAAATCAATTAGGGAACAAGCATGTCTTAGATTATGGACTGGTAACCTATAAGGTTTATCACAAAGGTTTCTTTTCCATTTGCAAGTCATACTGATACGTCTACCCCATATGATTAGACCATAAGCATTGTCATTTACAGTACTTTACGATGTGTTTTCTAATGAAAAGTAAGAACATCAAGAGGGCTGTAGTGGGATTGGGGTCACACGAGTGGTTAGAATTTATTGGCAGAGTGTGAGGATGTGGATAAACTCGAGCTTGCAGAGATTCAGATTTATCTTAGGTTTTCATTGTTAAATCAACATTTTTCTGTTATTTTGGTGTAAAGAAAGAAGTCTGCAGTAGTGATGTGGTCACGTGTGTGCTTCTGTAAAGAAAATGTAACAGCAATGCTTTTATTTCTCATATTACTTTCTGCAAATTAAAAATGGCATTTGTAGTGGCTCACAGATATAAGATCACATGAATGTTTGTCTGGCATATTTAAAAATCCCAGGGATATATGCAATTTCTACGAAGTCATCTCTGATGCTTTGCACTTTAACCAATTCATTCACCATTTAAAAACAATTAAAAAATTCATTAAGCTGGATTCTGCCCTTGGATACACACAACAAAACCCCCATTGAAGTCAATGGAAATTGTGCATGCATATCCAGGGGCAGAATTTGGCCCGCTGTGTTTAATTCACTCAGATCATCCCCATTAATTCAATATTAATATTTCCCTTCACTTATTCAATTAGTTCTGTGGTATTCAAAATTCATTGTATGTAATACATTGCAATCAGTCAATCATTGCGGTGCCAGTCCACTTTCTAACAATCAATATTTGAAGTTAGTCAAGGCAAAATACACTTTAAAATCCATCAAAAAGGAGGAATGTGTCTGCAGACAGGACTCCTACTTCTCAGCCTGAGTTTTCAGGCCTAAACCCTTCCTATGGGTCAGTCAGTGTGAGGGACATTAGTAAATGTAGAGCAGAACTCACCCTTGGATCAAATGCTTCTTTGGGAGGTAGCCTAGTATGGTTGCCTAATGTAGCTCAAAGAATAAGCCTATGAAGTAGTTACCACTGAACTAGATCAGACATTCACATTTGGTTCTTGATAACATTTGTGTTATCTCTGTTTTGAGTTGATGAATCTCTTCTGTCTTCAAGGGAATGATTTAAATAAAAAGGTTTCTTAACATCTCATCATAAAAATTGTATATATAACTGTGGTTAGTCTCAAGAAATATAGTTATATTCCAAATTCAAATTCACTTACATATAATATGACTAGGCATACACACACACACACACAAACACACACACACACACACACACACACACACCTATAAGGGTATAACTTTCACATTCATCGTAAAGATCCATAATTTTTAAATTATTAGCAAATCTGTACAAATCAACCCTATAGAAAGTAAAATATTAAGCATTCTGAAATGACCATGTTCACGTGCTTATATTTTATCAGCGTTGAGGTATACTAAAAATGAAATTCATTCCATATTTAAAATATGATATTTGATGATTTTTGACCTATGGTCACCAATGAAATTCTTACCATTATGCATAAACTTTTACCCCTAATTTCCCAATGTGTTCCTATTGTTTTCCCTTCAGTCTTTTGATATTACTGCTTTTAGTCAACCAGAGATCATCTTTCTTTGGCTGTAGATTAGTTTGAATATTCTAGAAATTAAAATCTGGTTTCTTTCAATCACAAAAAACATCTTAAGATTCAATTGAATTGTACACTAATAATTTATTTTGTTCCTTGGTTGCACTTTATTCTATGTCTTTGTTATGATATCTGAGTCTTTGTGCTTGTTTCATTTAGGTGGTTTCTAGTTTGACTAACTAGAAGAAGTGAAGCTTCTGTGAACACTTGTACACATGTGTTTACCTTCAGCAAAAAAAAAAAAAAAAGTGGACAGAAACTATATTGAACCCCATGTATATGTTTACCTTTCTGTATAACTGCTGCAGTTCTCAAGTGAGGTCCATTGTACATTCCCATCAGCAGATATGAGAGTTCTAGTCCCTCCAAAACCTCATCAACACTTGATGTGGTCAGTATTTTCAACCTTATTCTTGGAGTTGTGTATTAATAAGCATTCCTGTTTTGCTTCTTCATGATTGCTTAGAAATATCTGTTTGTTATCATGTTTGCCATTTTTTAAATTTTTTATTTGTTTTATTGGTGAGTGTTCAAGACTTCTTTATGTATTCTGAATAACATCAAATACATGGTTGATGGTTGAACTCTCTCAGTGTGTAAATTTCTTGTTAATATGATAATACTGCCAATACTTGAGCAGAAAATTGCATTTGATAGTCCAAAGTTATTTGCCTAATCTGATGTCTCACAGACTTCTAGATGATTTTAGTTTCCTACTATATATTACGGCTTATTATCTACCAGAGTTGGTTTTTAATAAGGATAGTTGACTGTTGTCTTTCTACTACTATTCAACTATTTAAGAATCTGTTAAACTGTCTCCAATAAATTTCTTTCCATTCTGTTGCGTTTGTCAATTTGTCTATTTTTATAACAATATCATTCTTGTATGCTTTCTGCCAAGTCATTCTGGTTTGATACTAGATTTTGGTTTGCTCTAAAATTTGATTTCCTTTTACAATATTGTTTTGGCTTTCCTAGACCCTCTACATTTTTTTTTTTTCTTTTTTTTTTTTCGGAGCTGTGGACCGAACCCAGTGCCTTGCGCTTGCTAGGCAAGCGCTCTACCACTGAGCTAAATCCCCAACCCCGACCCTCTACATTTCTATATGATATTGTAATCACCCACTAGGATTTTGTTTTAATTGCATTAGCTATTTAGATTAATATGGAAAATTGTTGACTATTTTAACCAATAAACATTTCATATTTGTACCCTGTAAGGCCTTCATTCAATGTCATTGCATAGGCTCTGATGAACCGCTGTCACACATTGGTCAGACTGTGTTTTCTAAGAATTGTATATGTCTATGCTGCAAGCACCTTTGCTTTTTACTGTCCAGAGTAAGTAACCCGGAGTACAGCATGCTCTAGGCATGTTCTATCACTGAGCTATGACCTCAGTTCTGTAAATGTGTTTGTTTGTGTATTTTTAAAATTTCAGGTTATTTCTTGATAATTAGCACAAATTATATTCATGGGAGATATAAACTTTTGCATTGTCAACCAACAACATATTTAGGAGCTCTTTTAGATAGTCCATAAGATTTCCTATATCTAAGACTAAGGTCATGTTTCCTTCTCGGCTTCTGAGTTGAATGTTTTAATTACTGCTTTGCTGATTATATTGCTTGAGACTATGGCGTGAGCAAACATCTTATCTTGTTCTGAATCAATGAAGATAGCATTCAGTTTTCATCGAAGCTCCACAATTTATCTAGACACGACGTTTTGTGATCAACCTAATGGCAGGTTACTAAAGTTTCATTCTGGAATGAACTTTGAATTTTGTCCTTTTATTCTCCATCTTTCGTCCCCCCACTCTCTCTCCCCTGTCTCCCTCTCTCTGTGTATCTTTATGTGCATTTCTGTTCATGTGTGTGTGAGATATTACATATTTGTTCTTGTACAGTATATTAATGGTAAATTAAATAGTTTGGTTATTTTTTTCTTTTCTTTTCTTTTTTCTTTTTTTTTTTTTCAGAGCTGGGGACCGAACCCAGGGCCTTGTGCTTTCTAGAAAACGCTCTACCACTGAGCCAAATCCCCAACCCCAAATAGTTTGATTATTAAAAGATGATCAGCCATGTGTCACTCAGACAAGCCCCTGTTGGTTACATGTCATCATGCTTTTATACTATGTCAACTGTGTTACTTATACGTCATTCATATTTTCTGCATTCATATCATGATAGAGAGTGACTCAATGTGAACTTTTCTTGAAATGATACTGACTTTTTTTATCTGGTTGATCCTTGTTTTCCAGAACAAATAGGAAAGCATGCTACTTTATCGGGGTATACTTATTTGTTTGCATATGGTTTTATTAGTTTTTGCTTTGCATATTTTGAAGTTATGTTACTTATAACACCAACATTTAGGATTGTCCTATTTCCTTGGTGAATTGATGACACTATCATTATGAAATGCCAACTTTTTCTTGGTTATATTCTTTGTGGTGTGCTTACCCTTGTGTCTCTGCATCTAAAATTAAAATAAAATTATGGATGTTTCAAACAACTTTCTATCTGGCTTAAGTGGTGTGGTTTCAATGGCAGGCATTAAAGTTTTCACGTGACTTTGTGTTTCTTAGACATTTTCTCTAGGTTAATAATCTTTTCATACTTTTAAAAAACTCTTTAGACATTCCTGTGACGTGAACAGCTACTCAGAAAGGATCCATAACTGCCACATTCTGCTTGCTCTTTACCACCATGTTTGTTTCTCTCAAGTTATTTGTTTTTAATCATTGTGTCTTCATGATCACTATTTTTTCCCATTCCATAACATCTTACTTACATTTACCCTATCCAATGGAACCTTTCCCCAAATATTAAAGATTTTATTTTTACAATTATTTAAAAAATACCACTTTCTGCATCTCACCTAGCTTCTACAATTATAAATTTATATTAATGTCCTTATTTGCTCATTCTGTCCCATAGTGAATCAGTATGGAGTTCTGGGTTGATACACTCCAATTTTATCTCTATCACAGACCATAAATCCTAGCTTTCTTGGCATGACTGTTAATATTTGATGAGATGCCAGCCATTATGAGATTCACTTTCCTGGGTGTCAAATACTTTTGTGTTTCAACACATAGTTGAGAATTTTATCTTGAAAAACACCAATCACATGCACACCGTATGATTCCTCTGCGTCTTCTTTCCGGGACTTATTAGCTGCTGCTGGCACTGTGCTTAGTCTGCTACTGGTTGTTTCTACAACTCAGGTGCCCTGTGAATGAGAAAACCAGGATACACTCCAGTCTATCATTAAGGGGCATGCACTGTTGTCTGTGGTGGTGAACTCAGAGCTGTCCCTGATGCTCTTGTGGTCTTTCTTCCCTGGCCTGGAGAAGGCTTCTAGCTGAGCATATTGGCTCAGGGCTGGAGAGGACCACCCAGGGAATTTCTGCACTTCTGTCCGTGTAGTTCCTTTCTTGTTGGTGCTGCTTTCAGATTCTAGTTACTGTGCCTTTCCAGGCTTTCATCCTCATCCTCTTTACTCATTATATTTACTGTTTGGATCTGCGCTCCCTTACTTAAATCTCTCCTTATAAATATTCCCTTGGCATTAATATAGGGAATTGTGATGCTCCTGTCTTTCTCTGCCTGCCTCTCTAAATACCACTGTCCTTCTTGATCTTGTGTTCACAACTGAGAACAATATATATATATATATACACTCATTTTTATTTGTTGGTTTGTCTGTCTTAGTCATGAGAATAAGGAGAGTCCCAGTTATGTCACAGTTGGATGTGGAGCCTCAAGTTTGTCATATCATCATCATTTGCTGTGCCACGGCCTCTTTAGCTGTCGCTCACACAGGCACAGGAAAGAGGAGGTCACAGTTTTCACCCACAGTGAGACAAGTGAGTTTTCACTACACGAAGGACTGGGGAAAATGGCAATTATGTGGTTGACTAACTGTGGATCAAAGACATCATTTGTTGTAAAAATGGTTGAGAGTTTAGGACAATTTAGTTTGATGACAGAAATTCCAGTTTGAATGCGTGTTCCTCTTTTCTTTGTGTAATGGAGTTTGCATGCTTCCATTTATGTCTAGGAGCTTAGCAAATGCTGCCTGGTAATTAGCTTGGTCCTCTTAACCTTCTATTTGGTTGGCTGTAGTGAACCATGTATAGAATAAACAAATAGTTGTAAAGGACACTGAATATCTCTACCATCCTTTTTCTTTTTCTCATGTGCTTTAAAAAACTCTACAGTTCGTTCATCTAGTTTCGGGAGCCATTAATTAGTTTTCTTTATCATTTTGTCTTTAAATATAGAACTGAATAAAGAGGATTGTCTGACTCATCCATCCTTTTCCTCTCCCATATCCCCAAATTACATAATGGTTTCCATTCTTAACCCAAAGACTTTAGCAATGCTTATAATTTTATAAACAGAAGCTTTAGACTACAGGTGGGAATTAATTTGTAAGGGCAGGAAAACCACTGAAACAAAGGGGTAGTGTCCAAGCTGCTATCTCTTGAGAGATTTGGGAAATACAAGCTACATTGCATGCAAAGAGCTGCTATTGACTTAAATAGTTTAAAGAATTCCAGGTGGTCTTCATGGGTCAGAATGCTTCCATTTCATCTGGGAATCATCTCTCGTCTTGCTATTTATTTTTTAAAGAACCATTGCTGCTCCTACAAAGTGTCAGGAAGTTTATTCACATAGGAACCCCAATTGTGTAACTGCGAATACTTAACAAAGTTCAAGCAAGCATTTATTCTCTGTAAGTATAGAGACGCAGCAGCGAGGAGTGGGTTTCAGGTCATGACGAATGAGGAATGCTCAGTTTATCCAGATCTGTATCAAACTCACCACCCCACTGTCCTCACTGGGTGCTATGGTTATGGTTACAGGATGGACTTTTAGTATAATTCAGCAATTTTCTAGTATTTTTGCCACGGTGAGAGGAGGGATTGGTGTCTTCTTTGGGAAGGTTATGATCTATGCTGCTAAATTGTTAGCAGCAGAGAAGCAGAAGTGGACAGTTGCTAGGGGTTGGTTGGGGGAGAACAGAAATAGCACAAAACTCAGTGCCTAATTCTTTCTTTAAAAGCAGTGGAAAACCTTTGCCGTTACCTTTGTACTCAATTACTCCGCAGTATGTGTAAATTTTGTATTTCTCCCTTTGCTTTAGGAACAAATCCCTTGGCTTGGCGTCATTTATAATCTGTTTCCTGCCTTTCTTTATTTGCCTCTCACACATCTCTGTCTCGTACTGTGTTCTCAAGTCATAACAAAACTAACACCCCCTCTCCCATACCATCCTGTGCTTTGTGTCTTCTCTCTGCATAGAAGTTTTTCTTCTTCTCTTCACCAAGAAGATTCTTGTTCCTCTTCACATTTCTGCCATGTGAATTACCTTCATAAAAGCTATTTTACTTCACTTAGAAAAGCCAGGGAAGCCTCCATATCATTACCTGTGTCTTCTAGAAACTATGTGTTGTATGAACACTCTCCTATCTGATATCATGGGCCAAACCACGTTCTTAAGACAATGGATGTAAGACGGGATTATGTTAAATCAGTGGAGCTCACACAGATAACTTCAGTGTTAACATAATTAGTGGTTCTTTCCTGCCTCACATGCATGAGCAACATAGTAACCTACATAGCCAGAATGTTTGTGGCTTTTTTTTTTCTAGAAAGACTGTGTTTCAGAGTGCAGTCAGAACCACTGAAGTAGCCATGGCCTACCTTTTGCTCTGCAAAGAAAGAGGGAGAGAGAAGCTAGGACAAACAAGAGCAGGGGGTATTGGCATTAGTAAAGGCCACTCAATTATTTTATCAAACCCAATTAGTATTGAAAAGAAATATAACCCTTGTGCCAGAGAGCAAGGGAGGTATAGACCTTTTATCCCTGGACCAAAAGATTTGAACAAGTTTTTCAGAAGCCATCTCCTAGTTATAAAGTCATTATAAATTATAAATTTATAAATACAACTAACTTTACTCAACAGTACTTTAGCATAGCCCTTCATACCTCCCCAAAAAGGCCTGCTTCTGGAACACCCTCATGCCATCTCATTAAGATTTTCACTGTCACAAACTAACAAGAAGCAAAGTTCTTTTAGTGTGGATTACTGAAACTGGTCACCAACTAAGACCTCATAAATACAGGAACTTTTTCTAGAAATGCACTTCTTCCCTGCTTTGTTTAGATAGCTGACATCTATTGTTGTTTTTATGGGGATTAGCACATCAAAACCGTGCTTCTTCTGTCTTGTAAACAAATGAGATAATTGTGTCTCACATTTTCTTTTGTTCCCAAGGCTAAACAAAACACAGTTGAAACACACTATGCCCCCATTACATGATTTGGACTATATGAATAAATAAGGCCTAACTTCCCTCTTCTCTTTGACACAAAACAAGGAATGATTTTAAGCATCAAATTATCTGGTAAAGCCCACCTAGCACATCCCAGAAAGACCTTAGTTCCCCTAACTCCTGTCTTGGTCTGTAAGACCATTGCCACTTTGCACAAGGCCTCTCTGAGTAGAGGAAAGGACAAAATACCCTTGAGATAATTGTGAAACATTTTGCAAGATTTTAATATTACTAAACACAAACTTTCATTGCTTTTTTATGGCCAGCTGGAGCTGACACAAATATATGCTTGTTAGCTGTGAGTCTGACCCAAACATATGACTTTATATAAGGGTTTATTTATGGATAAGTCCTTTATCTTTATATTGAATATAATACTTGCTAGTGGTTTTCAACTTGTAATTATTTTGCTTCATATCAAAGAACAATATTAGAAATTAGAGTCCATTCACTGCAGTGCCTGAGTCACGGCCTATGCTGAGAATCCTTTGAAATTTGCTCAGTTCTTCTTTTTCCAGACTCTGTCCCATCATTCTTTGCTTCTTCTATTCTTCCTCCTTCACATTATTCAATTCTTTCTTTCAGTATTTGTAACATTATACTAATATGTAGCAGCTATATGTACAATTCAAAGAATGAAACCCTCTCCTTCCAACAAGCTTGGCCTATAATCCAAGGGAATGCCAGTATCCTTGGCCTCTGTATAGACTTGTACTGTTAGATTAGTGATGCTGATGTCTGCAAGCCTGGGCCAAATCAGCACAATGTGATTGGTACCGAGATGCTCCACTTTCTTCTTTTCTGTGGAATCCTATAGCTCTGTAGAGCTTATAAATAATTGAGTTATTTTTAAACCACTGGATGATTTCCAGTCACTCTATTTTACACGGGATTAATTATGTAAGAAAACGGAATTGTTCCTCACCAGTGTTACAATTTTTTAAAAACAACATGTTGTTTAAATTCAGGTTTGGCAACTCCAGCCTGAACCCCCTCATATTTATGGCACCACACCCATAGCATAATAAAACCTTTAGAGGTCTTTTGTCTTCTCCCTTGCCTTCTATTTTTTCTCAAGGGTGTTTTATGCTGGAAGATGCAAACAAAAGTTGTCCAGATGTTATTTGTATCAGAACAGAATTTCAGTCCAGCTATCTGTGGTTGCAAATGTTTATTTTAATGGGTTATTGTGCAATCTTTGCTGTGTAGACCTTCATGGCCTTATATGAGCAGTCTCGGCAATGCCAGGACATTGTTTTTTAAAGTATATCGTTTTAGTCCAATGGAATGATTAGTTGTCACCACAGGGGCAGAGGCTGCAGCACCTGGAGAAACACAAAGTATATTTTTGTCTGTGTCCTTGTGTTGACACTGTTCAAACTGCCCAATTATGAAAGCATGACTGATGGACTTTAGGTAAGCAGGGGGAAGGTGTGGTCCAGGCCCTAGCAACAGCCTTAGCCCTTGGAGACAAAGTTACATGGCTGCAGTAAACATACCCGTGGTGTTGAAAAACAGGCCAGCTGCTGACCCATACAGCTGATGGAATGAGAGAAGGGCTTAGCTAAGCCACAGCAGTGTGAGCCCGGAGTTTATTTTAGTGATTACAGCAGGCATGGGCTGGGCTTATTATTCATTTTTAGAATTCTAATAAAATCTTAACTAATGTTTCCTTGATACTAAAGTAAATTGTTTACCTCGTATCTAAAAACACACATTCGATCCAGTGTACCAATTAACAGTGAGGAGTTTCTAAGGCTTCAAATTAATATGAAGCTGAATTGCATTATGGAGGAATAGATTTGAT
Source organism: Rattus rattus (assembly GCF_011064425.1). Lineage (NCBI taxonomy): Eukaryota > Metazoa > Chordata > Mammalia > Rodentia > Muridae > Rattus > Rattus rattus. Next base: position 23,750,554 of record NC_046158.1, read on the forward strand.
TATTCAGATAGTTATAAAATTTAGGGCAACTGATTTTCTTTGAAAACATATATACACACATATATGTATATGTGTTATATATTATGCATATTATATATAAATACACCATATATTAATAATAATTGTTAATGGAATACACAAGTGAAGGAGTCATTCATTCTCTGCTGGAAGAATAGCCAGTAAGCAACACTTAAAACAAGCTATCTACTGCAGAAGAAATACCAGGTTTTTTTTTTTATCTTAGTGGATTGACATTGAAGACTGATATGTCTTCCAGCTATTCCTAAGGATTTTACATTGACTTATAAGCAAAGCCAGATGCCCATGTTAAATTAAAACTGAAAAGAATTTCGTGAATCGTTTTTTGAAAGAAATTAATTTTTGTGTAAGTTGTATCGCTGTCAAGTGTCCTGGTAAGGTTTCTTCATCCAGCAATTAGTGTGCACTGAGAAAAAGCTTTTGGAAGTGTCGGCAAAACATAAACATTTATTCTTTCACATCACTGCATGGATCAGTCAACCTTGTAAACAGGACTGTTGGATTAATAGCCAGCAGTCCTCAGAGTACAAAAATTCTTGATGAAAGTCAATTCATATTCTAGTAGCTTTGAAGATCATTGTCATTTCTGGAGTCTGAAATGTCTATAGTATCTCAGTCTGCTCACTTCAGGGTCATGGAGATTTCTACCTCTTAAGAATGAGAATCTGGGGGGTTGGGGATTTAGCTCAGTGGTAGAGCGCTTGCCTAGCAATCGCAAGGCCCTGGGTTCGGTCCTCAGCTCCGAAAAAAAAAAAAAAAAAAAGAATGAGAATCTGCCTTGACATGTAAGTGAACCAAGTGTTAGAGCAAAGCCAATTTATGCAATACCTTTCTTAGTCTCCCTAAATATAGGATTTATTTGAAATATCAAATCATCACCTTAAGTCCACTACTATAATCACATATAGTAGCAGTTAAATATGCACATTGTGGATGAAGAGATAAGAATGAATGGAGCGGAAATGCATTCTGCTGCTACCAGCAATGTCCAGGAGGACCCACTCCTGCATTAGGAATCTAAGTAATCAGAGTCTGGTGACATTGTCTGCATTCCGCTAGAAGCTAAAGGTGACAGGAGCTCATGAGGTAAACATTTTATAGGGGAAGTACTAGAAGAATGAGTCTAGGGTAGTAAAGACAGTCCCTGGGAGGTGAAGTCATCCTTTTAAAGGGCAGTTTCCCAGCTATCCCAGTGTGTGGCTGAAGCATAATTTCTCAGGGATATCTTGGATACTGAGCATAGACATGGAAATGATTCATTCACAAAATGAGGGTGTTGGGGTATTGACACATCATGGCCTGCTACTCACTCAGTAAAGTTATTCCATAAAGGTTAGATGTAGAATATATGGAAACCATAATTAAGTGTGTTCATACACAGTATTCCTAGACTGTCATATGTGTTTAAATATACCATCCTGAATCTGGAAAATGATCCCTGAGGCCTAGAATGAAGACAGGGTTCATTGGCCATCACTCAGGTCACAAAAACAAATTCTGCAGAATAAAGGAACCCAGACCAGCATCTGCCACACAGGAAAAAAAGATGCTGTGGTATTGATGTCTGTAAACACTTAACACAAAGGTGTGGTTTGGTTTATGTTATTAAATTTATCCTAAAAATATTATTATAAGGAGGTTTGGAAGTGGATTGCCTGGGTAATAAATGGATCTCTTTCTTTTTAAAGTTCAAGTCTATGCGGTCCTCTGGTCTTCATTGTGAAAATGAATTCTCAGCTATCATTGAGCTGCTCAAGGTGTCCTGAACGACGATGACCACACACTGAGCTCAAGGAAGTGTATCAGCCGTACATTCAGCTTTGGTGAAATACAAACAGATCTTGTTCCTTGTGATTTTCCCACATTTCGTTAAAAGAAATCTATGGAAAGAAACTAACAAAATCTTGATGAACTGAAAAATGTGTCAATTAATTTCTGTTCGTAAAATTTTCACTGTAGCTGCCAAAAGGAAGCAAAAGATAATAAATGATTAGGTAATCATTTGTCTATTTAAGCAAAACTCGTGCATGTTTTTTACTATGTACTAGGGCCTAATAAAAAATGAGTGCCATGAAGATGTCTAGTCAAATTGTCAAGGTCTTTGGAGTGTTTGAGATCTGATATCGAAATTCATTTCTGCGATTTTCTAGCTAGATTAAGCGCTAGCTCCTCACATTTTAATTTTCTCACCTAGAAAATAAGAGTAGTGGAATTAAGGGACTTAGTGAGATTTCACTTAAAACACATTGAAGAATTCTCTTGACATATATCAATTTTCATACATTATTACGGCTTTGTGATAAGGGTATTGATGGGAATGCTGTAGTTGCTCTCACCAACTGATAAAGGTGGCTGATGGAGACCTGCGTGATGCGTGATGGGTAAACACCTCACAAGGGCTCCAAATTCCAGAGGATTCAATGTAGTTAAATGAAGCGTACCCTGAGGAAACAGAGCATCTACGTGTTTCTTGGGCGAGCAAAAGGCCTCTAGCGGTGATGAGGTTCAGGACGAATTCCATGCTACAAAGCAAAGAGTTCTGGATGGACCTGAAGTACCTGGGACTCGAGCATCAGGTGCCCGAGTCCGATGATGTAGAGCGGCTTCTAGGTTGTAGGGGTCGATGGTTCTTCCCGAGATTCCTCCCTTCCTAGTTACTGCCCCTTCTGCAGTAGATTCTCACCTTGTTTTGTGACTTTAGTAGTAACCTTGCTTATCTCAAACTTCGGTGAGGAAGTCCCTCGTTTAGTTTTCAAACACTTAAGTTTTGATCCACTATGATCGCCCTGTATCTATGAACAGTTATTAACAGTTTTTAATTGGAGATCTCAGAGTTAATATCCAAAACCCATGGGTTTTTTTTTGTATTGCCTTCTGATGTTTAACCATTGTCCTTTCCAGCTCAATTCACGATATTCTATCTCATAACAATGTATTATTTATTCAGAGTCTCAATGATGCCCAGCACAGGATCTCTGATATCTGCATCTGTTATTCTTATCCCACTCGGATTATTTGAGTGGTCTCAAAATTACCCCACAGCTTCCTATTCTGAGCCCCCAAAGCCAGAGAGCTGCCATCTTAACCCTGAGAAACTTGTTGAAGACTGTCGAAGGTCCAAATCCCTTTCCTACAGAGTCTCAGAGAGTTCGCCTCCATCGCGCTCGTTACCTGTGACCTCATTTCTCTAGCTATTTCATTATTGACTTTGTCACTCCAGTGTCACTGTGCTCTTTGTTTGTTAACAAATAACAGCTGCACACTCCAGCTTGGTGCCTTTGTTCTGCCGTTTCCACTGTGGGGACATTGTACTCTTGGATATTTTCACACGGAATGTTGGCATTTTCCTGGAATCTTTCCATAGAGGTTATCATTGTTAGTCATGTTCTACACGCCCCCCCAACACACGCATACTCCTTGCAGTCTATAGCACCCCGTAGTATTCTGACAGCTATTTAATGTCTGTCCTTCCTACCTCCTGTGGTATAGGCCCCCCAATGCTGACATCTTCGTGTATTCTGTTCAGATGTTTCCTGAGTGCTGGTTGGTGATCCATGTGTCACAACATAGTCTGTCTTCCTTTTGAAATGTGTGTTTGTTACACTCTCAAGAACAGACCCTTTCTTTCACAGTGCCCAGTACGCAATGTTTAGAAGATCGAGGTATTATTTAGACGATTCTATTTTGTAAAAGATTTTTTTTCTCCACCGGAATGGGGAAATTATAGCTGCGAGGTTCATGTTTGAAAAAAAAAATGAACTAATAAATAACACAGTGAGTCACAGCAATGTGGCAAACATTATGTGTATTACTTCATTCAGATTCGCAGCAATATCATGAGTTGTCGTCTCAGCTTTAATGATTTCAAAGCTGGAGATTAGGGAAGTTTACAGACGTGTCAATATTCACACAATAAGTGGAGTGAATCGAGCTTAGAAATAGGGTTTCCTGTTGCCTAGTTTTTTAAATATTGATTGTCACCTGTGTTTGGTAAATCAGAATCTATTATGCAGATCTGAGAAAAAATTGAAAATGAAGAGAAATCTCTGAACCTAAGACGTGAGGCACAAATGCTTCAAAACAGCTGTAGCTCTCTCTCCCAGGCGCTGCCCTGTTAGAGCCGCTGGCTGCACAGAGACCTTTTTGCTGTCTAAAGAGAAGATCCTGCTACAATAATCAGAGCATGCGAGTCAGGTATCCCCACCAAACAGGCCCTACTAACTTGTTTTGCAAAGTTGCCATTTCCAGCAACTGCTCAAATCGATGGACTGAAAGTAATCTTTGTGACGTGATTTTTTTTTTCTGATTTAGGTATTTATTGGATATGTTCAAAACTCTGATCAGCATTTTGATATTCGATTCTCATGCCATTTTATGCAAAAACTTGTCTTTTTGTGATACTGTCACCATTCTTTTGAAACTAAGTCGAGCATCATTGGAAGTGTTCTTTGCTCTTTTCATAGCTGCATGCATAGCTCTGAGTGGATTTTTCCTATCTCATTCCTACATTAACAACCTGTATTATTTTCATCACACGCCTTGACGTATTGGCCACTTTCAGATCAAGAAGTCGTTCTGGAGGGAGAACAGCATTTCAAGTTTACTTAAGAAAGGTATTTTACCTGACTCAGTGGCACACATCTGTAATTCTAGCAACCTGGGAACCTAAGGCTCGATGGACAACTTATCCAGAATCTGTCTCACAAGAAAAATAAAAAAAAAATAAGAGGAGGAAAGAGGAAGAAAATGAGAAAACGAAAAGAAGAGAATTTTCTGCTTCTTTTACCCTAGTCTCCTGTCAACCAGTAATAAGGATTTATATACAAAAGAGAAGCATAAAGTTTTATGGAAAGGGGGCCTTTTGTAGAGACAAAATGACAGCATTTTGTCATTTTTCTCTCGTATGTGTGAGAAATGAGATCAGGATGTCTAAATGGCTCTCCCATGGGCCCATTACTAGATGACTAAGTTAGAGACATCTCGGTGCTCAGATACTTGTCTTGTGAGTTGGGTGGTTTTATTCAGGTGAAGGAGCTGACTGAGGTTAGAGATATTTTCTCACCAGATGCTCACAGAGCTAACTATGATCAGTAGTAACATTGGGGGGGTCTATTTTAACTTATTCTGTTTCCCTTAAATGGATGTGTGAGCATGAAGACCTCTGGAGAAACAGAAAGTTTGCTTTTAACTTATTAAATTTATTCCTGAAAGTTAGTCTCTGCAAGTAGGAATTCAAGTCTTAACCTCTACATTAAAATCAATGAAACGACTTGTGTCAATTTTCTTTTATTCTTAAAACGTCATTCCATGTAACAAGCACACAGACTGTGTGCAGCTAGCTTTATTTACTTTCCTCATAAAGTCATATTGTAGCTAGTATGTAAAGAGTCAAGTTGGAAAGCGAGGTTTCCAGACAGTTAGGTTTGTTCATCCTGAGTTTATTTTTTGCATGTGAGCACACACCATCAGTTCACCTAGCCTCGAATCCCGGTTGCCATGGCTTAGTGCAGTTGTTACTCCGTTAGTCTAACCTTCAATTTGCTGGGTTTTGAGTTCAGAATTACAGCTTACAAATGTAGTTCAACAGCTGATACAAGGGCTTCTTTTGAATTTTTAATCATATGTATTAAAGATTGTTGGAGATGCTTTCTAGGGTTCTGCTAGGAGTGATCTAATGTATTGCAAGGTAAGTATAGATAAGCCCAGGGGATTGGATGTGCAAGGGTAGTAAGGATAGTGACACCCTCGCTTGTGTACTTTGAGTAGTAACAAAGCATTCATTTAAACTGCACCTTAGCCAGTCACAGTGTTACTTAATAGTACACTGTCTGCCAGCGTAACATGTATTTTGCAGCAGTCTTCAACTGCACAGGAGTAAAAGAGAGGGAAGCACAGATACAAAACCCCCCTTATAGCAAACCCTAGAGTGGTATAGAGAAACCAGAGGGTGATAAACACACTAGGGAAATACTTGATCACTGCTACAGGACTTCTTTAAAACATCAAGATCTCTCACTGCGGTTTTACAAGTGATGAAGACTTTTTGTAAAATTTCATGATTGTGGAACTCAGTATTAATACGTTCTCAGTAGCAAAGCAGGAAAAAAATAGTAATTTCCAGAAGGCACCAGAATCACATTCAGTACAGTTAGGTTGTATGGAGTTTTGCTCCATTCTCTTTCTCTCTCTCTCTCTCTCTCTCTCTCTCTCTCTCTCTCTCTCTCTCTGTGTGTGTGTGTGTGTGTGTGTGTGTGTGTGTGTGTGTGTGCATGCGCATATGTGTGTAGAGTGTGCTAAATAAGGCTGCAGAAATGTGCCTTTTACAATTTAAGAATGGTTTGAGAAACAGCTTAGGATATTTGAATTCTGTTTCTATTTTCCAAATTCCTACTATTGTCATGTGTTTCCTAGAAATCTAGCCCATATAAACCTTATGGTATATACAAAATAATAAAAATGATACATGTGAGTTTGAGATCCAATCTCTTGTACGTATATGTATGTATGATGCATGTGTTTGTGCATTCAAATGTGAGTATGGACACACACACACTACAGAATGCATGTGGCGGTCAGAGGACAAACTTGGCTGTGGTCCTTGCTTTGCACCTGGAGACCGCATCTTTTCTATTTGCTACTTTGTACTCAAGGATAGGCGGTCCATGCCTTCCATTGATTCTCCCATGTGTCTACCTCCCTCATTGATGCAGGATTCTAGACACAGGCAAAGGTTTATATGGGTTCTGTGGATCTGACCTCAGATCAGAACTCTTTTTTTTTTCCCAGAGCTGAGAACTGAACCCAGGGCCTTGTGCTTGCTAGGCAAGCACTCTACCACTGAGCTAAATCCCCAAGCCCAGATCAAAACTCTTGTAAAGCAAGCATTTTGTCCGGTGAACCATCTCTACAACCTGAGAGCCTAGTTTCTAGTAAGTACTAGAAGATGCCTAGAGCGTGGTGGTGGTTTGAGTGGAGAAAGTTTTGTATTAGTTACCTTTTAAATAATGTTTGTATGTGTGCATTTTCACTAAAGCCTTTCATTTTTTGTGTAATATTTTTAAAATAAATTTTCATCATACTTGAGATTGTCATACATAAGTACAACGAAGTATGAAATCCACCCACACCAACTTTTCTCCCCAATTTTATTTTATTTTATAGTTTGCCATGCTGAGAATCCAACTCAGGGCCATGGATGCAAACCAAATGTTCTTTGGTTCGTCCCCATTGCCTGCTGGTTTCTCTTCATTATCATAACAAGAGATTCCCTATGTGATAGCTGTTTCAGGACACGGGATTTTGTTCTTTATCATGTTAGCAGGGAGGACAGGGCAATTCTTTGTAATTATCCAGGTTTACATATAAAGTCTAAGTGTGACCTTTTTGATCAAAATAGAATAAAATGAGCAGATAAAATAACACCAACCAACACAAAATGAATCATGGGCTTCTCTAATTCATAATTCTATGAGTCCCTTGGTATGCTCATCACCTGGAATGGCCACCCTGCCTTCTCACAGACGGAAAGCTGTACCCATTCCATTTCGTGTTCTCTGCTTCTCCTCTTCATAAAAATGGACGTTGTTAATAGACGGTCACGGATGGACTGTGTCCAAGACCAAAGGAAAGACTGATCTTTGAATTCTTCAGCAACAGCGTCACACTTCCAATAGTTTATTCAATAAGTTCATGCAGTGAACTTCTTCTCTGATATCAAATCTTCAGTAAGACAATTGAAAAGTTTACCTTTCTTTGGGGCCAACTGCAGGCTTGGCTCTATGCTTGCAAATGTGTCTGAACAACACAAAGCCAGATAAGGACAAGAGAATAAATAGTTTAGCCATTGAAGACCCCCAGAATTGGCTCCCGAACAAGGGGATGCGTGGAGACCAGGGGCTGAACAACTGATAGTGCTTAGTGTGGTGGAGCAAAAGGCAACAAGTAACAGAGGGGAAAGAGTTTTGGACAGCGTTTGAATATTTTTTGACCATGTGATGAAATGGTCGCTTAAAGCACTTGGCTGCTCTTAATTATTTTTATTTCTATTTTATTTTTTTTTTCATGTGGTTACTTCATAGACACATTTGTTTTCCAACCTCGGCTCTCGAGCAGTATAATATAGAATGCCTCATTAGCAATGGAAAATGGGCTTAAGTTCCTAGCAGGAATGCTCTGAATAATGCTTTTAGATATGGAAGGAGTTAGCAAGGGAGGTTAAAGTACCTCTGGCTTTCCTCTGGAGAACTTTAAAGAAAGCAAAACTTTTTATTTAATCCACAAATTTTGCATAACTTCTATTCTCTATGCAGCCCATACGAGCTCTCCTCGGTCCTATCTTATTCTATCTTTGCTTGGAAGTGCTGAGTGTAAGAAGAGAAAATACCTCTTCTTGGAGCGGGCGGGTGATGCGAGTTTGCTAAGAACCTACCTCCCACATGTGTCTGTCCAGTTTATAGAATGGTTCAATTCCCCTACTGAGAGTGGTCAGATGAGGGCCTCGGTGTTTAAAAGTGGTCCGTGGAGCAATAGCGTCAACAACATTGGAGACTTTATCAGAATGCAAACTGAAGCTGGCTGCCATATTTGCTCACTGAGAAACGTTGGGGTTCAGGGAAATGTCGCCTCTCTGCATACTCAGATACACCTGTTCTACCTAGTGGTAAAGACGGAGCAGCTCATCCGACTCTTGAAATGCCCGAGGAGCACAGAACGGCATTAGTTAGGGGCAGAACAAGCAACTCCTTACCAGGCAATGTCTGCACGCTGACGGCAGCTTACCTCTGTGTCAGTCAAAGTTTATACTTCTTGGCTCACATGAGGGCTCACCTATAAATATTCAAAAAGTTCAGCAAAGCACTGTACTAGGCACACACAGAAAAACGAACCTTAAAGAAGCAGCGATGGGTCCCTCTTGCAGAGGAAAAGAATCTCTCCTGAGTAGAGCCAGGCATGTGTTTTGGCTGCTGATGCTTCCCTTTAAAATTCGTTTCTTTTCCACAGTTTATACTTTGCAGGTGGAAAAGCCTGCGTTCGCTACAGAGGGAGAATGGTTCCATCCGTCCCTGATGTGATTTCCTCAGCCTGCCCAGGAGTTTACTCAGAATGCTATCTTTAGGACATTCTAAAGGGAGGCAGACACCAGAAAGAACAACAGCTGAGATGCTCGCATCTAACTCAGATCTGAAGGAGGAAACTGAAGCCTCTGCCACAGCTGGAAGAATGGGGAGCCTAGCACTGGCAACGGGCAAAATGGCTCTTCATTTCCTCTCTTGTGATCTTTCCTCTCTCATTTTGCGAATCTCAATACATAGTTGAGACTTTTCCCAGATTCACAATCAACTCTGATTATCTCCCTCCTCTCTCCACTTTTCCCTTTTTAGTTTCTTGGATGCTGTTAGAGGAAGAAGATAAAAGCTATCTGGCATGGAACATTCTCGCTTTCTTTAAACATTTTTTTTTAGGTCACTCAGTATTTGTCTAAGGCTTGAGAAAAAGGAGAAAATATGGTCAACGGATAAAGAAAAGCAGAAGTTTGGTTTCTCTTCAAATATGTTTTTTCATCTCTGACCTCATATGAAAACTTTGCAGTGCATCCAGTCATAATATTTACATAATTTTAAGCAGGTAGTGACATTTCTGGTGACAAAATCATTATACAGTGTTTATGTCGTCTTGTTCTCCCATGGTTTCAGAGCTCTTTATTTTCTTTGGGATTTAACGTATGTGCACAATTTAGTTTGAATGAACAGCCTAGAAACAGTTTCGTTGCTTTAAGCTATTCAAAACTTTTTGCTTACTTGAGCATCAACTCTTAAATTCTCAGTAATTATTCTAATCCTCGGCTGGAGCTCAACAAGACTCACGTAGTGCGCTAGGATTTCCTCATACCGGATACTGAGCCGCACAGACCCGTAGCGCTAGGATTTCCTCTACCGAGCCGCACAGCCCAGTAGCTCTGTTTTACCTGAAGCACGCTTCCACTTCCTCATCCCGTGGGCTGCTGCAAACCGTGCTTGGTTAAGAGATTTGTAGATAAATTATATACGAACTGACAGTGACATGGCTAGATTCGGGAACACCAGCTTCAAGGTGTGAGGAAGGGAGAAAATAATCAAGCGACAGAATCCCTGTATGCCCTGCTTACCCCAGAAGCAGATGCAGGAGCATGTTGGAAAAAAAATGCGAGAAGACAGAAATAACAGGCTGACTCTACGATAATTGCATGCGATCGGCATGATGGTGCAGTCCCACACCTGGATCCAGAAACAAAATGCACAAAGATAGGGATGGGGGGTGGTGGTAAAATGACTTAGCAACAGCATGTGTGAAAGAGGCTCCGGCATTTAGTTGACAATAATCTCAGTAGGAGCCAACAGTAATGTGGCTGCCAAAAAAGGCTGATGGGCCCTGAGGCTGTATTAATAGTAGTGCTGTGGTTCAGTAGGAGCCATAATGGCGCCGCTCTTTGTGGTATTATACTCACGGAGAACCTTTGAAGGATGTAGTCAGCCCTCTGGGCCCCACTTGGACCTGTTTGCCCGGGATGGTGGCACACATCAAGTGTGAACTATGTTCTAAGGTCCAGTTGGAAACGCCAAGGAGACCTATCTTTAGAAATTGGTAGGAAGGAATTTCGGCATCCATGTCTTGAAGTTAGACAAGAGGATTAAAAACAGTCCACTCCAAGTTCCCAGTCGAGTGCTTCCTTCCTGTGTGCTCAGAATTCTTAGTATTTGAAGATTGACATCAGAGGGGTTTAGGGGAAAACGGGAACTTTTGGAAGAGATGGATGAAACTGTCATTCTGGAGAGCCCAAACGTTGGATGAACCAAGGGAAATACCGAGATCTAAAAGTGGCTAGGCCATTGATTAAGTAGCCTAGAAGGGAGCTCAGATAAATAAATATCATATGGTCTTACAGATAGAGAAATGAAATATTAAACAAAGGCAAAAACCAGTAGATCTTTGAAGAACCATACATTTCTGCTTATAAATGGAATTTTGGCACTTTAAGCAAGATTTTATGTCAGCATACTAATAGAGATGGCCGAAAACCCATGCTCACATGATGTACAAATGGGCCTACTAGAAATTGGGTTCTTAGTAAAAAATAAAATTTAATTTCTGCATCTACCTTATTCTGATGTTTGATCACAAAAGATTACTTATTTCATTATCTTATAAGAAAACTTCTGAGTAGTAACCAAATTTAGTATCTTTTAATATGCTGTATCCTAAATTTATCTTAAAGGTATACACAAACACCAGATATTTTATTTTCAGATTTTTCCCTGAGAAGAATTTATATGCTTCTCTCATGGGCATTTACTAAACAGAGGCTTAATGATATTATATATTCATGAATTTGAATGTGATTTTATTTTGAAGAAGGAGAAGGATGAGTGAGTAGCAGATGAGGACCATGATTTTTTATTCTCATGCTTCCCAGGTACTTGATCATTTTTTCCTCTTTATTTTCTATTCTGGCAATGGCTGAATACATCAATAATATTTTAGTCAAGAGATAGTGTTTATTTAAATCTTACCCCCCTTTTGGGAAGAACTTCATACAAGAATACTGCATTTATGGAATTTCCAGCCCTTTCTTACCTCACTCAACTTCTTCTATGTCCTCCTAATTCTTTTTAAAATTCTTGTTCTCTTCTGTACTTGTTTAGGCAGTATTCAGTAGAAGAGGTAGCAGTGATCTGGGGCTTTTTTGATGTTTCTGAGATAGGTCAATCCAAACTGTGGCCTTTTAATTCAATATATAAGGAAATGATTATAGTGTTTTCAAGCAAAAGGTTATTATCTGCTGTCTGTCAATGTGATTACAGTAAATGCAGATGGATATTAGTCTTGGTGGAATTCATTACTCATGGGATAGGTCACTGAATAGGCTTAACCTATTTTTGGAATAGAAGCCTTCATATTCCAAACTTTAAAACAGTAAAATAATAAAGAAAATGAACTATAAATATAAATATAAGCAATTTATTTATATTTATAAATGACAATTTTACATAATTTTATACATTTACATAATTATACATTTATAACTATAAATTATATTTATAAATATAGTTTTCTTATAAGCAAAGATTCTTATAAAAATGGACTTCTCTAAACAATGCAAATATGAATTTCCATACAGAAAAGTATGTATCAAGCACATGAAGAACATAGTCAGAAAGCTAGACAGATTCAAGGTATCAAAATTTCTACAAAACAATTTACTAAGGATAAATTATAAATAAAAATGTGAAATTAAAACAACATGTATTTATATGTATTATATGTGTGTGCGTGTGCATATGTGTGTGTATGTGTGTGTGTGTGTGTGCACGTGTACACTATACATGTTTGTACTGGCTGTTTTATAAAGTTGTTAATATATGTTATTTGAAGTAAAAAATAGTGAACTTCGTGCACTGAAATATTTCCACTGGGGAAATATGACTGTAAGCAGCTAGAGGACGCTTGCTTGGTGCTTAACAACCTAAGATTGCAGCCACACTGTGTGTAAGAAAGCCTCTGTCCATCACATATTTCCTCTGTAATCTTGGGACAGTCACTTAATTCTCTAGCCCTGATTCTCTCAACATAACCTGCCTGATAAAGTTGTAAGTGAGAATCTCAGTACAGAGCTACCAGGAGCTGTTCGGTAAATAGGGAGGGCTTATACCCTTGCAGAACAGTGCAAAAGGAGAAAGAAAGGGCTGGTAACGTAATCATAGATTTCTTATTTTGACATTTTTATTTATTGATGAAACATTTCAGGTTAAGCCTACGCATTGATGGACATAGACATGATCCCACCCTATTGGAAGTTGAGGGGTTGTCATTCACATTAGTCACTTTTCTGCTGTTGTGATAAAACCCTCTGACCCAAAGGAAGCAGTAGGTGCAAGTTTATTTGGGGTTATGGTTCCAGAGGGAGAGTCTGTCATGGCCAGGAACAACATGACAGAAGGCTGCAGGCGCAAGATTCTGGATGATTTTATTTAGTCCACAAGCCAGAAGCAGAGAGAGAACAGGAAGTGGGGCAAGGCTATAAAGTGCTAAGGCCTGCTCTGGTAATGTACTTTCTCCAGCGAGGCCTCACAGCTGAAAAGCCCACAGTCCTCCAAACAGCACCAACAACTGGGAAGCACATGTTCAAACACACAAGCGTATGACAAACACTTGTCATTCCCACCACCAAAGTAAAGTTCAAGGCCAGTAGGTACCACATAGTGAGACTCTGTCTCAAACATAATTTAAAATATAAAAGCAAATGTCTAAATTTGTAATTTAAAAGACATCTTATTTTTATAATCAAATTTCTTTTCCAGAACAATAAATAACATCTTTCCATGTACATTGAAACAGATGACATGGCGTATTTTTCCATTGAATATTATGAAATAATATGGAGGGTTACATTTACTCTTTTCGGTACATTTCCATTAATCTCAATCCATTTACATTTTTCTCTAGTGGTGTTACCTAGAACAGATTTTGTGTTTTCAATGTGTTGTAAATCTAAAACCATCTTTCCCCCACATACTCACAATCAATTGTTGTTGCTTTTTTGTCTCTCTTTTTTTAAGACATTTTATTTTACTTACTACTATCGTGTGTGTGTGTGTGTGTGTGTGTGTGTGTGTGTGTGGTGTGGTGTGTGTGTGTGTTGGTGGTGTGGTATGTGTGTGTGGTGTGGTGTGTGTGTGTGGTGTTTGTGTGTGTGTGTGTTTGTGTGTGTGTGGTGTGTGTGTGTGTGTTGGTGGTGTGGTGTGTGTGTGTGTGTGTGTGTGTGTGTGTGTGTGTGTGTGTGTGTGTGTGTAATGGATAAGGACATGCTACAGTGTAAATATAGAGTTTGAAGAACATTTTTTTGTGGAATCAGCCCTGTATTTCCCACCCTTATGTTGGTCCAGGGATCACACATAGGTTTCCAGGTTTGCACAGACACGCTTTCACCATCGTCTATCTCACCCCATCCCTCCCCGATTGGCTCCTTTTTGGTATCCATCTGAGTGATATGAAGCCTCAACATGGTAGGTTTAGTTTGCATTTCCTGATAGCTAATCAGGCCAGTACTTTCTTTAATTATTATTTGCCATTTGTCATTCTTTTGATAGCCTTTCTTGACCGGAAGTTTTTCTTTTGATGTTTAATTTCCCAGATTCTTTACATTGATTTACATGTTCTAGACATTGAGCCCCGATCTGAACTATAGTTATCAATGTTTCCCCCTAGTTCTGTATATGTCTCCTTTTGATGGTGATAGTTTCCTTGGCAGGGCAGGAGTTTGTGAATTTCATTTAGTCCCATTTGTCAAGTCTCAGGGTATTTCCTTTGCTGGTAAAGTTTTGTTCAGAAGGCTCTTGCCTGAAATTATATCTTGAAGAGTAGTCCCTAAGTCTTTCTCTAGCAGATTGCACATATCTAATGTTTATGGATTAATTTAGTTCTTCTGCTCTTTTTGTTCCTGTGTGTATTTATAACACCTTTAAAAAAGTTACTTGGCCTATGTATGTGAGTTTATTTCCGGGCCCTCTAGTTTGCCTTCCGGTCTGCATGCTGGTTATTGTGTTGACACTGTGCACTCTCCATCACTATGGCTCTGTAGTGCGATTTGAGGCCGGACCTGTGCTGTAGTCAGCAGTATTTTTCTCTTAAGGATTGCTTTATATATTCATAGTCTTTTCTTAATTGGGAAATTGCACTGAATCTCTAGATTGCTTTTGGCATTCTTGTCATTTCCAGACCATAATTCTTCTAATCCAGACACATGGAAGATCTTTCCATAATATCATATTATCTTTGTTTTTTCTTTTCTTTTTCTTTTCTTTTTTTTCTTCTTTTTTTTTTTTTTTTTTTTTTTTTTTAGTTTCTCAGCCTTATTTACTGCTGGTGGTACTGTAATTCAGTACACTCATTATGAAAATCAGATTAGAGGCTTCTTGAAAAGTTAAAAATATAACTTTCATAAAACTGAGCCATACAAATTCTGGGCATATACCCAAAGGATTCTATAGTGTACTGCCTAGATATTTTTATATCAATGTTTGTTACTGTGTTATTCACAATAGCAAGGAAATGCAACCCACTTATATATCCACACATTTATGAACAAATAACGAAATCAAGGTGTATATTTGATGCAAGCTGATTCATCTATAAAGAAATAGGAGTAGTTAAAAATACTGGAAAAGAGAAAAAGTTTTGCAGAGGAAGTGGGCAGTATGACATATGAAATGAGAAGACCAAAGGGAAGCTCTGGGGAGGGAAAGGGTATTAGGAGGTTGATAGGTAAGATAGGGAGAAGTAACATGAAGACTTTTTGTGTGAGAAGGATAAAATAAAATGTAGTATTAATTTGGACAAAGCCGTCTACACTTATGTATCCATGCATATGGTTATAATCACATATACGCATGAAACAAAACTTAGGGAAAGGGGAGGTCGACAATTGAAAGAGAAAGGGTGGACGTCAGAGTTTGGAGGGAGGAGAGAGAAGGGAGAAATAATCTAATTATAATCTCACATAAAACCAAAAGAAATAATTTAAAAACAAACAGGTAAGAAAATCTTTACTGACGCCTAATTTACAGACCACAGATTTATCTATTTCACACGTATGCTGTCAACAACTTTGAGATTTTGTGTCTATTACCTCTCTGCTTTTAAATTTTCATAAGTTCCAGTCAAAGTCCATTTTCCATGCTGACTGATGATCTCCTTTAGTTAGACAACACTTTCCATTTTTACTTTCCCTACTAGAGATCAAACCTGCGGTTACAGTAACCTATCCTTAGATGGTTTTAGTGTGTAGACACATTCTGTCCCTAATCTCTACTGTATTCTGCCCACCATAGCATTGTAAATGAGTTAACAGTTCCAGGTGCTGAAGTTCCTGGTAAGATGAAGACAAGCTACACCAAAGGCGAGATTATCTCAATTTATTTTTTCTTTGATATTTCAATAAAAAAGCACAGAAAGAAAAACATAATGAGGTAGAAATACTGGGGGCGAGAAGGAAGTAGGACTACATCTCACCAATCTAAAAATCCTGATTGGTAGCTTCTAGCTGTTTTACCTCATCATTATTGTGGTGTGAACATTAAATTTAATAACAAGACTTATTTTGAACATGAGTTTTCCTAGCAGGTGTTATTAGTTAGAAGTCTATTGATACATTAGGAGGTAGGATCTACTTGGCAGAAGAAAATGTGTAAGAGAGGGCTTGCGAGTCTCTTCGGCTCAGTAACCTATCCTTAGACTTTATTTTTTAGTGTGTTTCTTGATCCATAGTCACATGGTCTATTTTCCATACCTTCCATGAAATGAGGGATTGAAATAGAAGACAAAAGAAGTGTTCCTCCTTTGATTCCTTTCTTTCAGATGCTGTGACCACATTGATGAAGAAATAGTCAATTCACGCACCGTCACTTGTGCATTAAAGGCTACAACCAATCACAAAAAGAGCTTGAAAGATACTTGCAGGTATTTATGAAGTTAAAAACAGAGAGCACTTGTGGTGATAGTTCAACAGCCGTAGTTGTTTCAATATAGTTAATTAAAAAGCCTATCAATCATATTAGAAATGAAAATTTTTTTCTTAGTTAGGGTTTTACTGCTGTGAATAGATATCATGACCAAGGCAACTCTTGTAGGGACAACATTAAATAGGGGCTGGTTTACAGGTTCAGAAGTTTAGTCCATTATCATCGAGGCAGGAGCATGGCAGCATCCAGGCAGGCATGGTGCAGGACGAGCTGAGAGTTCTGCATCTTCACATGAATGCTGTTAGCAGAACACTGGCTTCCAAGCAGCCAGGAGTAGGTTCTTACAGCCCACGCCCACAGTGACACACCTACTCCAACAGGGCCGCACTTTCTAATAGCGCCACTCCCTGGGTCAGGCACATACAAACCATCACATTTGTACTTAGCGTGATGTAAATGGCTTTGTAGGTATTGACTTTGGCTTTATTTGTTCTACTTTTGCAATCCAAAACACATAGACTTACTATGCCACTTTTCAGATTTAAAAAAATGTGATTTTAATTTTTATCAGGATTTTCAGAATCTGGAAATAAATACATAATCTACATATACACCACAACATCTAAATGCATTTCCACGTCACAGGCTGTTAAACTTAGTAATGGTACTTATTTAATGAAATTTTTTTCGGTATATTTCTGTGTCATTACTAAAGAGACAATTTTATCATTACTTAAAGTGTTCACTTCTGAACTTTGCTTTATTTTCACAATTCGAACACCTTAAATTTTACTTTTATTTCATTAATGCTGAAAAAAATGAACTAGTATTAGATCGAATGTGTCTATCTAAAGCATCTGGTGAGGAAAATAAAATTAATATAATTTAATGATTTTAATGGCATCTATTCATGGAAGAAATGATTTTCAGTTATTGCTTTCCTCTTTGTATGAGTTTGAAAGTATTGGGATTTGAAAATTCTTCATTAATTTTATCTGAATCAAAATCCTTTCCATGTGATATACAAAACTAATTTTAACACTCTGCATTTTAAATGTTGATACCATTATTTATAAAAATAATTTGAAAAAGATATTTATAAATATTTATAAAATTTATAAATTATTATAAAATTTATAAGATTTTATAAATATTTATAAAAAAGATTTGAAGTAGTTGCTGATATTTTAAGAATTGTACTTTATTTTCATGCTTTTAATAACATTAATAGAGCCCATGTGTAGGAAAGTAAGTGTTGGGTGACTGCAAATTTCACCTCTCATTGCAATCAGGATCTAATAATCTTTATAAACTATTAAAATTATTTATTGCACCAAGACAAAAAGAAACTGATAAAACAATTTAGATCCACAGAATGTATTACATAAATTACCTAAATACATAACTCCCTGAAGCAATTGATACCCTTATTTTATGTCTTCAAACTTTGTCAGTTCTCTATAGACATTTTAGCCCACTCTAATCTCAGTGGGAAAATGGTGAAGACGGCCATCTGACTCAACCACCCACGCTTACACAGCTGTTAATAATTCAGTGTTTTAAACTGTAAAACGTAGGATGTTGCTAACAGGAAGTATAGATGAATGTGAATACGGAATCTCCGAATAAATTTGGAAACATAATTTCCTGACATGAATGTCATTGCTTTGGCTGACTGTACATAGAGCCAGTGGTCGTTACAGGAGTGAAAAGGAGGACCACGAATTGCAATAATCATTCAAACATTTTCATGTCAACTACCACTGACAAGAGTTTTCTTGTGTCTGTACAGCTCAAGACTTTAGCTCCATTTTGGGCTGGTATCGGTTTTTCCACATAGCGTAACCTCTGTTCCTTATCCTCTCACCGATTCTCATTTTAGCCGCTGACTATGCAATTGAGGGCAAAGACTGCTTTGAGCATTACTTATGAAAGGAAACAGAAAACTTATACGTTTTGATCTCTGAAGCTACACACGGGACGGGGCGAGCTGATGATGCCAATTAAGGTGTTAGCGGACATGAGCTGTGCATGTCTAATCTGGGTCGAACATCACAGGATCGTGTTAAATAGTACTTGCTGAGCACCGATGCTGTTCCAATATCCATGGTGGCCCAGGGCTGTTCAAGTTTTACCCTCAGCCGAGTTCTCCTTTCTCTTAAGAACTTGGCAGAAATGGCCCACGCAGTTGTCCGAAAGCCCACATCAATTTGAGAAGATTTGCAAACAACCAAACAGCACGCCGGGATATGAGCAGTTTGAAAGAAAAAGTTGTTGTTTTTTATTAAAAAGAAGACATGGTTTGGTTTTCATAAATTGTTAACACACTTCGGTATCGATACCTTTAATTTTTTTTCTTTTGCTTCATTTCCCAGTCGCACTGATGAGAAAACTGAAGGTCAGAAAATTCCGAGTGAATTCCATCAGGCCACACAGCAAGGTCTGATAGAGCCAGCGAGACTTTATGAAATCCAGACTGTCGACTAACATTTTATCAGTGAGACCTCCATGTGAGTGTTGTCGAGCAGGGAAGAGCTTTCCTTCCCATACCCACGCAGCCACTCAGAGCCCTACTGTTTCTCCATGTCACTTCTAGCCTGGAAAGCAAACAATTCCAATTTGCTTGACTTGTATTTGTAATTATTTCCTTGTGAATGACTCATCAGTGAATGCTTTATAAATATTTTTCTATTTTCCCAATGTCTATGGAATGATCGCAGCATAGAAAATGTTGGCTTTCAAGGACTTATTAATATCTCTTTTTTGAAATAACAGGAATTTACAAGATAGAATAAAAACACATTTTAAAAACAAACCTTGAATTTGAATTCCCTCCCAGAGAATAGTTTATCTAATGTGGTTAATACGATGAACTGCGGGGTAACTTTTTATTTAAAGGACCTATTACAGAATGTGTAGAAAAGCAAGCGAATGTGTTTCTTTGACCTTAGTTGAGGGCAACTGGACATCAGCTCCATATGCTGTATCTTTGGACTTCACTAAGTTTGTGCCCTCTGAAGGCACAGGCTTATGTGCATTACAGAGTCCGGCTTCAGGTTTTCCAGTAATGAGGAAAACAAGGCACTGGTCCTAATATGACCAACTTCATCATATGCTTACCATAACCTCAAATTTTAACTCTACACTAAGAATGAGCCCAATGCTCTCTTTTTGAAAATGAGAACAAAATCAAAGCATTTTATAGATGATAAAATAAATAGCCCTTTACACACAACTTTAAAAAATCCAGGGTAGAATACAGACCTCAATAACTTGATTCAGAATATTGTTTCCACCCTCTGGAATCATGGGAATATTGAATAATTTTTACCAAAGAAAGCAGCAGTTTTCCCTCTTCATTTTGATCCTGGTTGGTTTCAAATGACAAAGATGTGGGGGTTTCATTTCTAGTCCTTTTTTGTTTAAAGTCTGAGGTGAATTTAACCCAGTCCAAATATCAAAATGTGCGATATCTAGCTTTAAAGAATTAAGAAAATAAAACTTTAAGTAGTGACCAGCAACCTGTTAAGCAAGAGAGCGAGGGGAGTTGTTAGAAGAAGTTCAAGAGGCCACAGGAAAGACTTATTTTAATAATCATAGAAAAGGGGATTGCTGGATATGTTGGTACAAAACCATCCTAAAAAAGACTACTTCAGTAATGTAAACCATGGAGACAGAGCAACGCCACATGCTGATGCAATTGAAAGAGAAAAACGACCTGTTGTATACGTCAGGAACAGCCATCAGGATAGGGATGTTCTGTTAAAAGGTAAGTTTCCACCTTTAAATATTATTTAAAAATCTTTCAGGAGAGTTGTTTTAAGTGGTTATGTGTGGAGGTGAAGTATTTCTACTTTTGTTCTAGTTTCAGAGGCAGGTGGATGAGAGAGAGAGACAGAGAGACAGAGAGACAGAGACAGAGACAGAGACAGAGAGACAGAGAGACAGAGACAGAGAGACACAGAGAGAGACAGAGAGAGAGAGACAGAGAGAGAGAGAGAGAGAGAACACTTCTATGCCAACTTCAGGACTTCCCAGCTCAACAAGGGATTCAGTTTGCATGGAGTCATTAAAATGAGTAGGACAGAGGAACAGGTTAATATAAGACACTGCTTGAAACAGAAAAATTCTCACTTAAAAACAAACAAACAAGCAAACAAACAAAACCAAGGTTTCTAGAATCCTACAAACCTGTCTACAGCTAAGAAAGTGTAGAAAAAAACCCATCAGAAACAGAGTACTGTTTTCCATTTCCCCGTACTCGGTTCTCCCAGCACTTTGAAGACTGGCTAAATTTTATAGGTTGAAATAACCGGCTTGGAAGAGGCCTGCCTGTCAGCTGCTCACAATGCAGAATCTTGAAAAGGTCAGTGTCGTAGCCGTATGGCAGGCCATGTATGCCATTACCTACCTTATACCTCATTTGTAAGTAGAACAAGAATGAGAGCAAATTCATGTAACTCTGTCCGAAGACCTTTGAAAATGCATTAGTTATATTGAGAGCGTGGCTTTTCTGTCTGTCCAGAAAGACAGATGTTTCCTTACAGTGTGCCTACCTGAGCAGGGAAAAAACGGGCAAGTGCTTTTACTTGCTGCTTAAGGAAAAGACACTGCAGGTTGAGCAAAGGCGTTTAGAGAGAAAATAACAAAATAAAAGATACAAAGTGAAAAATGCACACAGGTACCCTGTCATTTCAGGAGTTGGCTAGCGTCAGTCAGCATTTCCTGTTCAGGAAAACATCCTAAGGCTTTCAATGTTGTGAGTTTTCAAGTAACAGGGCAGATAAAAATCACGAAAGAGGATACTTAGTTTATCCTAGCTCTCTTGTGAGGGGGCGGCTCACAGTAGAAATTTGTGTTGTGATACAATTATAGTAATTTCTTTCTATATGGGCAAGGACTGTTTTGTTTTGTTTTTCTTTCTGGTTTCTTCGTTTGGTTTGTTTGTTTTAATGAAAACTGTGCACCTTGTTCATTCATTAGCACTAGAACACTGCTGTACATCTCAGAGCACATGCTGCAGGTAACCGAGTGGTGAAAGGGTTAAGTATTCGTCCTGCCTTCTCCTGTATCCCCCTGCACACGTTTCAGCACAGCTCCTAATGGCAAAATCTATTAGAATGCACACTCTTCTCCCAAGGGTACACAGAGAAGTCCTGTCATTTGAGATATTTAAAATTGTGGTAGAGAAAGCACTAGAGACTTGTGAGTGCCTGTGCTCCAACCCTTAGGACAGAATGCATGACCTCATGGGTGCTTTCCTTCCCTTAATGTCTCTGATTCTCGGTGTGTTTTAATAGCTACCTCATTTTTAAGTAGATGAGCAGCACACTATTTTTTTTTTTAATGGAAATTTAGTTTGGCCTATAAAGTGTCAGGACAGAGGTGACAAGACAAACCACAAGGGGACAGAAGGAGCCTCGTGGAAACGTAATTCATTTGGAGAAAGGTTGAACAAACACAACAGCATATTAGGGTTTAGCAAATACTTCAACTTTTTTTTTTTTTTCAAATGTTTTCAGTTCACGAAAACCCAAAACACATTTGGCTAAACACTTTTTCCTTAATTTCCAAGCCCATGTGTATTTCAAGGGAAATTTAATCCATGTGTTTCTGATTCATTTACACTTAGCTCATCAAAATGAGGTTTCGTAAGTCCCATTTGATGTCTAAGAACCCTTGTGAGCTTTTTCATAAACTTTTTTCCCCCCCTTTCAACCAGGAAGTTAGATTTTGCCAAGAGTCAGTGAAACTTCAACCTGAAAGACTTGGTTTTCTTTCAAATCTTGAAATCTTTAAATCTGGTGGCAGTTAATGAGCAGGAGAGGGGAGCACACTGCTTTAGGTCACATGACCTTTACTATTTTGAATAGTCTATCCGTTCAAATGACTTGAACCCCTTCAGTTTATTGTAGAAAATCCCAAATTCTTCAAAATCATGTAGAAATCACAAGAGTTAATCTTATGATCGAATGTAATATTTCCCTACAGTCTGATAATGGTTTAATGTGTCACTGGGTAGCCCAGGCATTAATACCATGGTTACCTTAGTGACAACCATAAAGAAATGACTCCAGAGGTGTGTAGGTTGGTTACTTTTGTGCATTAAAAGGAAAAATAATAGCCTTTTGCCAAATGCTCGCTGCCCTGTGTACAGAACTGTTTGTGAAATCAGTGAATGTGCTGATTCAGGTGCACGTAGTCGCCTATCTCATAGCTGCTGTTCCAAAGAGCATCTGGGGTAAGAAACGCGCATCCGGCCCATCCGTCAAGAGCCTGTGAGCAAGCCAGCAGTGTTTGCACCTGCAGGATGAATTACAGCTTTGTTGAGTGTGGGAAGCTACATAATAAGACACCAGAGTGTTTCTTTCCTCTTGCCCCCACCGCCATCGCTTCTCCTTGTTTTAGCTTTGTCTTTACCACCCAGCATCTCCACCTTTAGACAATCACCGCCAAGATAATGGAGCAAATGTGGCACATTCATCCCAGGATGGGTTGACACAGAGTACACATTGCTTTCATTTGGTTGTTCTTTGGATGAATTCTTCCTTGAGAACAAGATAATGAAAACCATACGGTCACTGAACACAGGAATCTGCGTCACTTTGTTCCCTTGCAACCCATTTCAGTTCACAAAGGCGGGGTCCCTGTGTTGCCTCCAGCAGGAGATCCCAGCCAGGTGGAATCCTGCCCTCTGCAGGCTTGCGCAATTCAGGGAGTGTTGTCATTCAAGTTCCGGAGGTTCACCTGAATGACAGAAGCCATGGGAATGTGGCAGCGCTTGCCAGCTTTCTGGATCTCTAGAAACATGTCCTTTTTAGAATTTGCATACATTGTGTTCTGTGACCTTTATTGTGGGAGCTAAAAGAAGATGAGTCAAGATGGGAAGAAGTCAAGAACTGGGCTGTCTGAAGAGCTCACTCATTTGTTAAGAGCTTGTAGCGCACTGGTGATGACTGCAATTGAGTTTCCAGTGCCCACATCTGGTGGCTCACAGTTTTAAATAGAACTCTAGGGGACCTTATACCCCCACACTTTTGTCCCCCATGGATAGTGACATACACACACACTTGCATGCACATGCACATACTTAAAAATAACATTTTTTTGTTTTATTATGAAAACTTTTATTGATTCATTGTGAATTTCACACCATTTCCCCAAATCCTATTCATTTCCCAGTCCTTAGATATCTACTCTGCACCTCTTCAATATTCCCCCCTTTCCCCTTCCCGTGGGGAGGAAAAACAAAACAAAGTTTTGCCATGGAATCTGCCATGAGTCACTGTGCGTCACACCCCTTTGCCCAAACAGCTTTCCTCGCTAACGCTCATAGCAATGAGTCATGGGTCTAGTTCGAGGCCTCGGGCTTCTGCTGCACCATCCTCACACGATCCTCGCTGGGACTCCTCCCAGATATCCTGTTGTTGCCCTGTGTCTTGGAGATCCTGCAGGTTTGGTTCTCTCCAGCAGTTCTTAGATCCAGTAGTAGATGTGGGCGTGGGCCAGCTCCAAGCCCTGGATCTGGGCCTGGCCGGAAGCTGAATTTGTCAGCCCACCCCGTCTCTCTGGCGGCCGCATCACCAGGGCCAGCTCTCCTACACTGGCCAGCTGAGAAGCTTATACCATCAGGGCCAGTTTTTCAGTGCTGCTCAGGCAGAAGGGCTGGGCCAGCTTTCCTATGAGCTACAGCAAGCTAGGCATGGGGCCGGCTCAGAGAGGCCCTCGGACATGAACATGGCCTCAGGCGACAGCTCAGAGGACAGATGTCCTCATTGCTTTTGATGGTAACCCTCACCACAGACATCGACATAAACTCCACCTACAACAGGACTAGAGACCCAGACATGGCTCTCTGTGGCAGAAGGGGGCGGGTCAGCACCCTAGTCTTGGGTGGCAGCACCGGCCTCTCAGATGAAGCTGCTCCTCACTGCCGTGAGTCTCCAGCTCTATGTTTCCTCACAGTCCACAATCTGCTGCTTCTCTTTCTGTCCCATCTCGCCACCCCTTGCTTATCTAGTGGCGCTTGGCCTCTGAGCCTCTTCCACCTGTCTTTGTCTCACTGGAGCAGCAGGTGGGCCTCTCGATATAATTTTTGAAAAGTTAGAAAGATGTTAAACTCTCACTGACCTCAAACTTTGAATCGGTGCCTGAAAGAAGGTGTTATGGTGGCTACAGATGGTTTCTACTTCGTTTGTAGGTGTGGTTTTCAGGATAAGGCACAATTACACATTTGTAAGTCTAACAGCAAGTTCAAATGGCCGGTGTGAGGGTGAGGAACCATTGCTGGTCCAAACTCCCTAATTGTGAATGAAGAGGCAGAAAGCAGCAAAACCAAACATGTGATCTTTGACCTTAAACAAAACAGATTGCTCTTAACCTGATGGTTTGCTATTTATTTTTCACACACAGCAAAGTGGCACTGTAAAAGGTGTAAATTCATTTCAGAAAGACAAAGGTAATAACAAATGTTTTGTTTTAAAACAAAAAAGTATGTATTTTTTTTCTTAAACTCGGCAGAGAAGACCCTCCTGCCTTAATGGAACTACAGAAAGCCACTTACGAATTAGATCTCAGTTTGTGACCTTTCTTAAAAATGCTGAATTTAGAACGAAGCCTATGCTCAACGGTAAATTGTTTCTCTGATACAATACTGGAGAAATAACATCACGTTATTTCGTACTACAAACACACTTTACTTTTAAATAGAAATATTTCTCATGGGACTGTGGAGATGACACAAAGTCTAAAATCTTGTTGGACAAGCATGATGAACTGAGTTCAAATCCCTAGCCATCGTATAAGAAACAGGTATATGCATGGCCACACACACATTTCTAATCTAGCACTGTTGGAGGAATAAAGGGGATTTCTCTGTCTCGATGCCTGTTACTCTAGCTTCATGTTCAGAGAATAACGAATAAGTCACAGGTAATAGAGTGGGGTACCTCTCACCTTCGCATGCCCACAGGCATGTGTACACTAACACTTGCATGTACGTATAAAGCACACATCACATGCACATATAAAATAAATATTTGTCCTTCCTGATGAACTCAGAAAAACTTCGCATTTTCATTCACTGTAAGTGCAAACCTAGATACAAACTGATTAATGAGAATGTATGAGGCCTGGGGAGATGTCTCTTTGGTTAAGAACACTTGTACTATGATTTTTTACCATGTAAGAGCACTCACATGGTGGTCCACACCCTTACCTAAGTCTAGTTTTAGGAAATTTGACACCGTCTTCTGACCTACATGGTGTATTAGTTACTGTTGTATTACTGTGAGGATACACCATGAACCAGATACCTCTCATAAAAGAAAGCATTTAACTGGGAGCTTGAGCACAGTCTTAGAAGGTTAGTCCATGATCATCATAGTGGAAAGGAGAAAGGCATGGTTGTTGGAACAGCAGCTAAGAGACTGCATCCTGATCCACAGGTAGCAAGCAGAGGGATACTGGGCTAGGCATGAGCTTTTGAAATTTAAGCCAACCTCTGATATCATACTTCCTCCAATACCATACCTCTTCCAACAAAGCCATATCCCTAATTCTTCCTAAATAGTTCACTGACTAGGAAGGAAAATAGGTGGGGCTTATGAAGGCCACCCCCATTCAGACTACCACAGTGGACATCAGCCAGATATGTGGTATACATAAACATACATAGGCACTCATGTACATAAAAGAAAAGAAATATTTTTAAAAGAATATGCATATTGCTACTATTTAAGAAGCACATATATTGCTACTATATTTAATATTACTATGAAATGAAAATGAATTTACAATAATTTTTTTGAAACTCAATGTTGTGAGTCAACTTCTGAAAGTTTCTGTAGCTATTAGATTGCTCAAAGTTTCCACAACCACTGACATCAGATAACCTTAGCTATAGATATCAGTATAGCACAATTGAACAACTAAGAAAATTGTGAAGATCAATAAATGTGTGGGACAGGCTATATCCACTTAAACCGCTTCTGTGGTGGGCATTCGGAAGGTTTCCTAAAGAATCATGGCATAGAGGGCTGAGTTACAACTAGGTGATAATTATAAACGAGCTTTGGAAAGTTCGTACATCATGGGGGACTAATCTCACGTCAATATGAGTACAAGGATCTCAACAACGGACTGATCCACTGGTGAGCTATTTCAAGGTGATGGAAACAAGGGAGTGAGACTTAGTTGAAGGTAGTAGGCTCTTGAGGGTCTCCCCCACCACACACACACACACACACACACACACACACACACACACACACCTCTTTCTCCCTTTCTCTTTCATTTTGGCTTTCATAAGGAGAGCAAGGTAGCTTCCTCTTCCTCTAGCTGTGATGAATACTTGAGAGAAACAACTTAAAGAAGTATTTATTGTATGTTTTCAGGTGTTTCCTTCTGTCCAGGGTCAGCTTGGCCCATGACTTCTGGCCGTGGGTGAGGTGGAATATCACGCTGTCCAGAAGGTTTGGAGGAGGGAGCTGTTCATCCTAAAGTAAACAGGAATGATGGCGGTTGCTGGCAGTGGGTATTGTACCTTTGTATTTTCTCTGCTGGCTTTCTCCCTATTGTTCCATTTTAACCCTCAACTGATGGCTAAGGGGTTTCCACACCCCATATTCCTCGCAGGTATAGCCACTTAAGTCTTTTCTGGAAACATCTCAAAGACATATCCAGTGGTGATTGGTGAGATTTACTAAGCTACTGGGTGTGTCTTGTGAACCATCAAGATTCTCCATCATATTGGTTTTGTTCCACTATGTACTCAGAAATGCAAAATTCTTTCCTGACAAAGGCCCACAGTGATAGAACCAAGGCCCAAAGACCAAACCTTTGAAGCCTCAGCTTAAAAAAAAAATCTTGTTTTCTTGAAATTTGGTTTTCTTAGGTAAGTTTTTAGAGGGCTAAAAATCTAACTAACCCAACTGGGCAGAAACTCTGAATTTGAAAATATCTTACTAGGTGAGAAAATCGATTATGCAGACAGGTTGGAGCTAAGAATTTCCTGTTTCCTTGACTTGCCATATCTCCAGGGAAGCCCGTTTGCTACCTTTTAAGAACTGTAATGGTTTCTTAGTGCATTGGATTACGTCACCAACATTATCTCCATTGATATGAGTGGCTATCAATATATAACTCTTTGAAGAACTGCAAATTATATGGGTTAAACTAAAGAAATGTATTTTCTTATAATTTTGTAGGTTAGAAGTCTGAGATTAAAGTGTAGGTGGGACTGCGTTCTTCTGAGTCCTCTCTTCTGGGCATGGGATATTTCTCTTCCCCCTGAGGTTTGACCTGGTTAATCATCTGTTTTGACATGAGCACCAGACAAGTCCCACACTAATGACCTTATTTAATTTAATAATTTTCTATTTTACTTTTTCTGCTAACCCCACAAGGCGCCCTTTGAGATATCAAAAGGTAATTTTCTGAAAATGTTATACATGCACACAATGTAAGTTGGCCACACACTCTTCTTCCAATGCAACATATTTCCTGCCATCCTTCAAAATCATGTCTTTTATAGTCTCTTACTTTTATAATCCACTAATTTCTCCTCCTTGTTAAGAATTTTTAAGACTACTTTGTCATCATTTATTTCCTCTTTTTTTCTTCCCATGTCTGAGGCCACTCAAATCTGGCTTTTACTTCTTTATGACTGCATCATCTTATAAACCAAAGAGGCCTTAAAGGCCTTGTCTTGTCCGTCTTCATGTGCCAGCACTGGGCTCTCTTTCATGGGTGTGTGTGTGTGTGTGTGTGTGTGTGTGTGTGTGTGTGTGTGTGAACATTTCCATACTTTTACAACTTTTTTCATCCCCCTCATTCATGCTTTCTTGATAGGAGGTATCTTATAAGCTGTCTGTCTTCTCAGAAACATGGTGCAAATAGATCATTGTAACCCTGGATGGTTATAAATTCATGGGAATTTTTTAAATGGGACATCAAAAAATCCATGGATGTATTTGGTTAATTAGATGCATCGAAACCAACATGCAAATTTAAAACAACTTTGTATTTTGAAATTAATATTTTAACGTTAGACTAATACCCTATTTAAACATCATTTCATTTCAAGAACTGTGATATGGCACCAAGCTGACCTGTATTTGGTGGTCAGTTGCTAATTGTTGCATAAATTAGTGAATACAATTTTAGGGAATAATAGCGAAAATATAAAACGATAATGATAAATCCTAAAAATGATATATATGAAATTAGATGCTTAGATGTATAATAAATGCAAATGGTATTTATCATTGCTAATGCAAGTTTTAATGTCAATATGATATAGATGACTTATTCTATTCAGGCTTGAGGTCAGAGGTCAAAACTCTCTTGGGCTTTCCTGGCATGGTCTTCATCATAGCAGTGTGAAAAATTAAAGTAAATAAGCAAAGAGAGTCAGTAATTTAAGCATGTAAATATAAGACTCTAAATTGGCATAAAATAAGAAGTTATATTAGGAACAATAGACATTAGTTTTTGATTTATGAAGAAGATAACTCAAATTTCTGAAATATCAAAAAGATACGGGGAACAGAGGATATCGTATGCTTGTATTTTTCTGGAATATAAAAAGGAAAGATGATTCAAACTTCTAAACTTCCAACCAAGCTTCCCGAGGGTCAGACATTTTTTATTAAAAGGGAATAAAAACCCATACAATATAATAAATCCATTATTCTTTCATTTTGCAAAATGTCAAGCTCCGTGTGATCCTTTTAATTTCTATGGGTGTCCTAAACAGATCATATCTGGGCGTGAGCTCATCCCCAGCATGACATGTATGGATCAGGATGTGCATAAAAGGCCTCACAGTGGCGCACACAAATCCTGTCATCACAGCCACAAATTAAAAAAAAAAATTATTCAGCCTGACATAGAATCTGGTTTTCTGTTAAATGTCTTCTGTAGCATAGCTATTTTTTTTGGCTAATTTTATTTCATGACAACGATTTTTGTGTCCAAAGGATGTGGTCCTCACAGTGCATGTGTGTTCCTCCATCACTTGCTGGAGTGAAAAAAGGGCAAACAGGGGGCTACTGATTTCTTAGTCAAATTGATGTGACTTCCTGAAGTTGTTCTCGAGGATCTAAGGCAAGCCTGGATGATCTGATCTTAAGCATAGAGCTCCACTTTCCCTACCTCCTTTCTGCCAGCCCAGCGCCGCTCTGATTCGCTTATGCTCATCTCAAGAGATGAAAGTTCATACAATTAGCCAATCAGTGAGTCGAATTATCCAACATCTATGTTTAACAGCAAACATACTTTATTCTACCTCCCAGTACACTAATGACGAAAGCAGCTCTCTTTTCCTTGATTATCAAAAGCTATGGATTTCTTGTTCCATTATTTTTAAGTCTACCTAGAATGCTCTGAAGTGGTCTGCATATTAAGACGTAATCAATCACTGTACACGCACTAATTATGTTCTGTCCTCCTCGTCCCTTGTCATCGTGGTCCAAAACTGGTTTGTGAGACGGACTGTACTCACACGAGCTGTTAGCTGCTTCGCACCACTGCGTCCTTGTATGATCTGCCTGATCCCAGACCCCTGGAGAAAATTTGTGTGTGCATACTGTACGTGAACTTTAGATAAATAAATAAACACACGAAGTAGCTTCCAGATAATTGAAAATGAATGAAGGAGGAAGCAAAAAGAAAACCATTTCCCCAAGGATACGCTGCTAAGGTGGCAGGTATGATTAAAATCCGTATGATTTATGGGTAGGTGGATTACGAACATGACAACCCTGTTAGTGTTTGTTTGGGTGCATTTGACAATAAAGTTTTGTTGTTATGCCTGCTGTGGGTTTTGCTCAGGAGTTAGCCACTCAGGAATTCCTAGTGCCTGACTGAGCAGTAATTTAGCAAGCTCTCTTGTGCTCTTTTCCTGTCAGCATTAACATGTCAATTCATTTTAATAGTCTGGGCATGCTCAGTGGGCATGCATTTTCTCAGTAGGTATCCCATGAGCCCACCCCGCGGAGCAGAAATGTGTTATAGCTTGTCTCAGACCTCAGAGACCTCAGCAGGTTTATTTTCATTATAGCCAAGTATATTTGTTAAAACAAAGACCAAACAACATATAAAATCAAGACCTTAACAAATGAAATAGGTTATATATGTTTGATTGGTAATTTAAGCTCCTGCAAAGACTAGGTCACACAAGCTTTCTTTACACAATTTTATTACACAGCATCGCAGAATGCAGGGTGTGCTATCTATCCCTGCTTCTACCTTTTCCAAGTGAAGTGGTGCTGTGTCACAATGAGGGACTTTCAGTAATCAAGATGAATAGTTGAAGCTGCTTTTGTATTAATGAGAATTTGCTTACTATCTTTCTGATGACAGTGTTTTCAAATGAGATTTTTGTCTAACGTTCTGTCCATAAGTAAATGAATAAAGAAATAAGTAAGTACATAAAAGAACAAATAAACACATAATTTGGAGTCATGGTGGTTTAGAAATCTATTCACCAATTATCAAACTGGATGTCAATTTCCATCCAAATTCACATGCATTAGGAAACCTCTGGACAGATAGAAAAGATAAGAAATGAAAAACAGAAACTTAAATTCCAGGCCAAAAGTGAAATTTGCATGACAATCATGATCATAGAGGTTCAACCACTGATTCCAAGTATATAAATTACTGCCTAAAAATAATAAGCCTCTGAAAGTGTACTTTAAAACGAGCGAAAAGCATTCCTAGCTGTACTCTTGAATCATTTTGGATCTCAGCATTTCAAAGACTACTGAAAAATTCCATAACAAAAGTAAAGAAGGAAGTTGAAAGAAATTTAGGGTAGAATATTGTAGCAGTCTTTTCTTTGAACGATCTATTCTTCTGATTGTATTTTACTTTTTCTATCCTTTAATTCATTCACCTTAGTGGAAAGTGCCAAGGTTTATCTGTTCCATTATTTGAGGATGGTGAATGCCTTTACTCTAGTACGCTTTGTAGGCATACATGGTCATACATGGTCAGGGAATTGTGAATCATTACATGGTAAAATAGAATTCCAGTTGAGTTGAAATTTTATTTAAATAATTCCAAAAATAATTAATACATGGTGTTTATTTTATGCTGGAATGGCTGAGAAGTGTATGCATGTGAAAATATAGAGACTCGTAGTTTTACTAACAAACATTATTAATCGAAAATAATATAAATAATCAGCTATCTACAAAAATGTCAAATATATGGATAAAAGAGCACATTTGAAGTATAAATATTAAAAAGCATTTACTGTAGCAAGTGCTAATCTTACCTGGATATATATATATATATATATATTCTAAAATCTTCATCAAACTCAAGCTCTAAAATTCTAAAAATATTCATCAAACTCAGGAAATAGCTGTTCTCCATGCTTATTCATGACAGGGGAAATGTACTTTAAGGGGTAGAGTGGAAAGACAGAGCGTCTCAGAAAGGGATAGGGAGAATATTGGATGGGCGTAAAGGCAGAGGTCAGAACAGATGGAATGAGCGTCTCCCCTTTCCGTCATGATATACTGTTGCTCTCCAGTGCTCCACCCAGCCCACTGGCCTGGGGAGTTAGGCAGCTCATCTTGCACACTGTGTGTAGTGGTGTATCTTTACATGCACAGCTGTCTGCATCACACACATGCAACTTAAGGACATTAGAGGAAAAGAATGAAGGAACAAACATCCATCTGGATGGTTCAGCTAAAGTTTGTATTTTGAGAAAAAAAAATGAGTAAAGTCCAGACTTTATATAAATTACGTTTTCATTTAAAAAGAGTAAATATTCTTTACTGATGAAAACGATCCTCCTGTAAAATACAATAGTAAAAGGTCCCATTTTATGACATATTAGCTTTGCAAGTTCATCAATAATACTATGAAAATAATTAGCATTTCATAAAATGAGAGACTGAGACTCACTTTATTCAATGTGCAATGGATTATGTGGTGGCAGTAAATTCTGTGGTTTGTGTTTCTACTAAAATGTGGCATTCTCCGTGACATTTTTGTAGATAGCTGATTATTTATATTATTTTTGATTAATAATGTTTGTTAGTAAAACTATGAGTCTCTATATTTTCACACACATATACTTCTCAGCCATTCCAGCATAATGTCTAACATAAACACCATATATTAATTATTTTTGGAATTATTTAAATAAAATTTTAACTCAAGATATAATAAGAGTACATCATCAATGTTCACTAGCCAAAATATATACATAATTGCTCATTTTGAAAGTAATGTTAGGAATCATTAAATTATTATTTCTTCAAATATCTATGACTGTATCTCTCCTAAACTGTAGGTTTATAATTTCTTTTCTGAAGCAAACCAATTTCACTAGAGTTATCTAGACTTGGAAAATTTTTCCAAGGACTCCTACACGATCTGGTTTCTCAGTATTTAAAACGTGTACCTCACACACTCACAGCAGTAGCGTCATGGCACTTCCTTTAACATACACGTGAAATATGAGTTTTCTCAGAAGGAACAAAATGTCATTAGAGGCTCAGGTGGTTAAAATCAACATGAAAAATACATGCCGCATTTTCCCTCCTTACATTCGATAACGTAATCAGATTCCAAGCCATCTTACCTCCTTTGCGCACAGCTTACGGAGATTAATTAGTTCTTACACTCTCGTCACATGATCCTTCTGTCTGTCATTTAGCTGGCTGGCCAGACCTAGGAGCTGTCTCATGCCCCAGAGGACAGATTAAATTTTAGTATTGTATGTCTTCTTTCTTCAAGAGTGAAATTTCTGAAAAGTTACAAAAGATTGTGTTTTTTTTTTTTTTTTTTGGTGTTAGAGGTGAATTATTTGAACGTTTCGACGAAGGCAAATGTTTAAGTAAAAGTAAAATAAATATTCCTTAGTTTAGAATGAACACATTATAATGATATCTAAAAATAGTTTTAAAAGGCTATATATTATTCCATGTACTAAGCATTGACTTTAGCTTTCTATATTAGACATCTACCTCACAGAAGACGCTCCAAAGGAGCTCAAGTTAAAGAAAGTGTAGCTGGTGTCCCCCGGACAGCTTTCAGAGTGAATGTGAGCACTGGGAAAAAGAAAAACTTAGAAATTTATCAAATTTCACAAAAAATGCTATCACAGTAAAACTGCTATCTTTTAAAGGCCCAACAGACACAGGACATAATAAAAACTAAATTATAACGTGCTAATCCTTAACAGTATACACACTGTGATGAGGCTTATTATCTATTTTTCTGACTGATACTTGGGAGACCGAGCTGAGACTGAAAGGCCACAGCCTTAGACGTTTTGTTGCCTTATGTGACTAGAGGTTCTTAATCAGGAGGAAAACAAAGGAAGGAAACATTGGTAAACGACCCCAATACGCTCTACGGTGTGTGATTAAAATGAGATGGGAAATATTGTCAGCTGCAGCTGTGAGAATGTTGATATTTCTAGCTGAGGTCCTAATTAAGGTGTAATGAGAGAATGGAAGTGTAGCAAATTCTCCTCGTTCATGTCAGTAAACCAGTGAACCACAACTACATACGGGGTTTAAGGTAACATAGGACCCTGTGAAATAGTTACCATTTAACTCCTGCGCAGTTAGATCAGAGCTGGGCCAATGTGTGCCTGCCTGCCTGCCTGCCTGCCTGCCTGCCCTCTGACTGGCGATTTCCTTTCCGAGACACTTAACAATAAACAGTCACTTCACTTAGGAGCCTGCTCGGTTCTGCAAACACATTGAATTCTTGGGATCTTGAATGAGGGCGTCACATCAGAGGATTTCTCTGCTCAGGTGTTTCAGACACAGTGTGGTTCAGGAAGTAGAAGGATCTGTTTGTCTTGCCCGTGGAGTTGGACCATTGCCTTTGGCAGTGACTGCAGACTCCTGCGGATGATGAGATCCTTTACACCTAGGTAGAAAATCGGCCAATGTGGATGCCATTAGACAAACTCAATTGGGCTTATGCTGAGAAAATAGTGGCATCCATACCTTGCACGGAGAGGGAATGCTGAGCCCACCAGTTAATGCTGAAGCTTATCCCTTAAAAGAGAATCTAGGAGCTGTTGAAATCTCACAAACGCGATGTAGTCCGATTCTCTTTTTTGCCTTAGTATACCGCTTCCTGACTGACTTTAGCAAGGAGAAAGTCATCCTTTGCCTGTGCCTGCGATGCAGTTTGAATGTATCCCTGATTTCAGGTTGGAAGCTTTGATACTCAAGAGTGATGTTGGCAGGTAATCAAAACTATGATGATGACGGTGCTGTAAGTGGAGTGATGGCATGGCCGCAGAGCTGTTAGAAAAGTGAGCGCATCTCTGATTCTTTTACACATGTGCACGCGCGGATGTGCGTGCGCACACACACAAACATGTACATACGCGTGGGCACACACACATACACACACACACGAACCCACACACACTCACTGGAATTCTGTCACATGTCTCCTTATTACACAGCACCAAGTGCATAGCTCCGAGTAGATGTCACTTTCTGACCTCAGATTTTCCAGCCTCCAGATTAACCTCTTTATTTCATAATTTACCATTTCTCTTACAGTGACATAAGTCAGATCAAGAACCCCTCTTTAAAGATTTGTCAATTAGTTAACACCGAGATAAATAATATGAGGTAAACTCAACATCTATCCTTGTATTTACCATTAACTTTTATAGTAATGTACTTGAAAGCATTTTTCTAAGGATATTAATTCCAAATTTTTAAATAACTGAATTTGGACTTAAAAATTGGTAATAGAAAAACCAAAATTAATAAATTCTCTGGTCCCATGGTCTTCTGTATGTTTTTAAAGAAATATATCCCTTACAATAAAACTTTTTTACAAGAAGAATCAGTTGTATGTCCTGTTACGTTCTTTGGATCTTATGCATGGATTTCGTTCATACTATTGCTTAAAGTTTGTTAGTAATAACAACAAATTTCTTTCTTACTAGATAAGCACTTT
Source organism: Rattus rattus (assembly GCF_011064425.1). NCBI lineage: Eukaryota > Metazoa > Chordata > Mammalia > Rodentia > Muridae > Rattus > Rattus rattus. The sequence goes on from NC_046158.1 coordinate 23,786,049, forward strand.
ATCTTCAGTTGGACATCTGCTTTACAAATTAAGAATTGCAACTAGATAATTGAATACTATACTGGTACTTGGAAATTACCACTCGCTACTTCTTCAAAGAAGACCTTTTCCAGAGGGATAGGATGTTTACACAGCAAACAACACTCATGCATATAAATGTCAAAAAAATAGGCAAATGGCTGAATATATCCATTTACATCACCCGTAGGCAGCATTCCAACCTAGACATGTTGATCCTGGGTCTCTCTTCCACTGAAAAAAGAGGCTATGCCAATTTTGTTCCAGCCCTGAGCTGTCCAATATGCTTTTGGAAGGCAAGTCTCCATGTTGAGTGAATAAGTATCATTGTTTCCTTCATAATGGGCTTCCTCCCTCCTTTGGCTGACTCTGAAAAGCTGCTACCACAATAGCTAAGAAATAGTCCTGTTTAACCGCCAAGTGTCTGTCGAACACAGTATGGAATAGGAAAGATTTTCTTATTCATCATTACATGACTGGCACGAGAATAATTTTGCTCACCAGGTCACCATGTCACATCAGCCATGTTAACTTGGCTAAATCAAATGTAAAAGCTACGGTGCTTCCCAGAGTGATTCGTTTTATAAGAAAAATAAACACATTCTTTTTCTGCTTCCCTTCTCATCGATGATGTCGGTTTCAAAGATGTCTGGTTAAGAAAACCCAATAGACAGCGTTGAGTAAAGGTATGTTATAAAGTAGGATCTGTTTGTAAGGGAGCATCAGTTTTACGGTTGCTTCCGACGAGTGTAGCTAAGCTTAAGAGCTAGACCCTAATACGAGATCCAGTTCACTAATATTTATTGCTCCAAATGCAATCTTTATTAGCATGTCACCCCTGTATCAAAGCAGAAGACAGCAGTATTTATGATTATTAGTACAATATTGAGTCATCCTGAACCAATTACTGATCCAATTACTCTGTCATTATTACCTTCTGAATAGGGCTTGATTTGTCTGTGATAAATATGGTGCAATTAAACCACCTTTTTACATAAGAAAGCTCTGCAGGTGTTTATTCTTAAGAGTTCACAGACACCAACAACCAATAGATTTAATTAAAAAAAAATCCTTGAAGTAAGTATGAATATCATTAAATCACTTTAACTTTAATGCACACTTAAATATCTCTTATTGAAGGATAAAATTGTATAATCTTCTGTCCAGCTATTGTTTAGAGACTGTACTAGCTGTTAGGCCAAACAAAAATTAATATAGTCATTTATGTTGACAAAATATCATTCCCTCACAAGTGATAAATATTAATCGAATTGTACAAAATAAAATCCAATGTAGAATAAAATATTTATAATTACGGAACTTGTATATACTTAAATTTAAACCAAACTACCACTATTTATTCAAATATGCTTCTGAACAATCATGCATGTTCTAGTCATCAATGAATGCAAAGCAATGACCAGAACAATGCTGAAAGGTTGGATTATTTTAACATTTGGATAGTTTTAAGGATCAACAAAGATCTTGGTTTCTCTTCACCCCTCCGCTTCCAAATTTAAAACATTCACCATAATCAGATAATTAGAGGAATCAATATCAAGGTTACATTTTAATATTTTAATAATATATTGTCCAGAATAATAATTTACTGGTGATTACTCTGATTCAGGGATTAAAATTTATTTCACAGTGAAGAATTTTTTTAAAGCACTGATATCTTTATTATGGCATAACTCAGTACTTTATAAAATAACACATTTTAATGTAAAAGCACTTAATGTACAACTTCAGAGAAACAACCTCACAGACAGCTGGAGCATAAGAACCAGTTGTAATTCCATAGTCCAGAGTTACTTGATAAACTGGAAAATATTTTCTCTATGGAAAATAGTACAAATGATAACATTACCCATAAGCTCATTTAAGCCAAATAATAGCTGGATTATACAGATAAATATTGCCTAGATTCTGGGATCCAAAAGAATCCTTATCTTCATTTGTTCAAAAAGTCATGTTTTGTTTAAATTGTGTACATTGAATTCGTTTCTTCGTCCCCTTCACTGGTTAATGGCAGATCATCTTTCTATAGGCTAACCCTTAATTCAAAATTCAAAAAGGTTTTCGCCTCTCTTCCTGGACATACAGCCAGCATATCCTCTCATTTGCTTGAAACGGCAAATTCTTATCCCAACAGTAAGATGTTTCATTAAATCATTCCCAATTCATTGGACAAACCCAATACTTATCACAAGATAAAGTCACCAATAAAGAAAAAAATATCCCCCCAAATTCCGGACACATAGACGAACAATATCGACTTGGATTTTCCAAGGCTCTAGCGGATTTGAAACAACCATTTTTTTAACTTAGTTTTGAAGTTCTAGTACAAACAGTAACATTTTTTTTAAAACAAACATTGTAGGAAGGAATTAACGCTCGATGTCTATCATATTTTTATCGGTATCTTTTAGGGTAAAGTTAAGCTTAATCTACGTATAGATTAGGAGTTATTTAAAGAAACTCAGTAATAATCAAAGGGCGCATGGTTACCTTCATTTAAGTAATTTTTACAGGTGTGATTATGCCTCGTGTAACAGCACTGATGGATTGCATTGCTGTAATTAACCAGGGGTTTCAAAGTGTTTGATAACACGCAGAGTTCATCACACATTTTTCTGTTGGTTTGTCTAGGTAATTAAAGAAAAAATGTCTTTGGCTTTAAGACTGTAATTGTACAAATGCAACCAACCCACCTCTTGCCCCCCCACCCCCTTTGCCTATTTTTTTTCTTTTCAAGAGTATTTCTAAGTGGGAGGGGAAAGGGTTTTTTTTTATTGCTGGCATTTCAATTATTGTAGTTGTGCTCTTAGAGAAATCAATTGATAATTCTGGACACCTACCATCAATATCCAATTTTCTCCATATTTTTTAAAAGGCAAGAAGAAACTCAAATCCGTTGCAAGCAGATTAACACCAACACAGTCGGTTCTTTTCCTGTGTGTTGTGCATATTGGCTGTTGGGAGAAGTCTGCTGGGCTTCGCATAAAAGGAATATTAAAAATTAAAATGAACACTTGTACTGGTGCACACAAAATTTACCCCCAGAACAACAGAAATTCGATGGAAATTAGAGCGTGTAAAAAAAAAAAAACAACTGAAAATAGGTATTAGATTCCAGACAATATTTAATCTAAACTAAGTGTTAAAATAAAAGCAGTTACTCCAAGAATAAATTAATGAACTACAATTAATTATATTTACTGTAAGTGGTTTGGTTTGGAAACACACACCTCCACGCTGATAAAATAAACCTGCATCCTGCAGAAGCTAAAGCAAGTTAAATGAAGATGCTTTTAACAAGGTTATTACTTAAGCAATGACAGGTTTACAGATTTTAGCACCACTGGGTTTTCACGGGAGCTACGGCAAGTGCTAAAATAACACACACCTTCAGGTTCATTAAATTCACCACTGTGATGGAATAACTGATATTTCGCAATATTACTACAGTCCCTCAAAGAGCCATCTATAAATAAGATCCAGCAGTAACAGCGCTTGCACTGATAAAACAATGAAATGATTCCTTTATGCTTTTTTTTTCCTTGCAGTGAAAAATTGTGTTTAAGCAATTCTATTAGCATGGTTATATCTCTTAATTTGGATTTCTTCCGTCTCTTCTGCATTTGTTGACATAAAGTAGGTAACGTCCTCTGAAATGTTTTGTTATGAGGCTACCCTGAGGAGGAAACTTGTAAAAAGGTGATATATATTAAGAGGAAATAAACTGAATCTCACCCCCAAATATTTACTTTATTGTCTGATGTTTACTAGGATATTTATGGAGGCTGTTTTATTTAAAGAACTTATAAAAATCCAATAACCGCCTGAAAAAAAAACGGCATCTCTGATAAATCCTTTACTGTAGTCTGCCGTGAGACGAGCCAAAAACATAAATACTGGGCTTCTAATAAATCAATGGAGTCTGGCCTTTGGAGACCTAGAAGACATATGGACAGTAATAGAGTATCTCAGGTTGTCTCATGAGTGATTCCATCTGGATGAAGTCTTGGTGTTATTCACAGCCTACTTCTCCCCTAAAACACCTTCAATCTTATCCACAGCCTCATCTCAAATGTCAGACCACCTGGGATATGCAGCTGTCAGGCTGAAAGGCAAGCTGCCTGGGACTGGCCCGGCCTGCTCGTCAAGGAGACAGTCACTAGCAAGCAGGCATTGCTAGGTGGACAGGACAATCCCACTGAAAGCCAGCCCCCGGAGGTGCACCAACCCGGGCCTGGATCGGAGCTAGAGGGCAGAGAAAGGATTCGGAAGGATCCATGGATGTCTCTATAGATGAACTAGTGTGTTAGTCTCCGTTCAAGACGCTTACTCCTTTCCTGTTGATGCAGAGGTCAATACGGTTTTATTAAGAATGCATTAAAAAATCTGCAATGTTCTTGACACGAATGTATATGGTCATGCATTTCATGATGTCATCTTCTTTCACATATCTTCTCTTACACCCATCATATATATATAAGAATCATATATATATATATATAATGATCATATATATATATAATGATCATTATATATATATACTTATATATATGATCATTAAGTAGATTTTGCTTGGTCACATTGCTCTCTGAGACACTTCACAATTGCGTTTGCCTTCTTTCTCTTGCTTCGTAGTTTCCTCAGCATGCGATAGACACCCTGTGTAGCTGCCTCAGTCTAGAGGTCAAGCCCACAGTCATACTCATGATGACCTGTAAAGTAAATAATAATAATAATAATAATAATAATAATAATAATAACTATTTTTAATTTAAACTTTCTTTTACAGTCCAGACTTTATCCCCATCCTGGTCCACCCTCTGTCTGTTCCACATCTGATACCTCCTCGGGACCGCGACACCCCTCCGCACTCCCTGGGGCCTCCAGTCTCTCGAGAGTTAGGTGCATCTTCTCTGACTGAGTCCAGATCCGACAGTCCTCTGCTGTGTATGTGTTGGGAGCCTCGTATCAGCTGGTGTGTGTGCCTGGTTGGTGGGAAAAATAAGAATTTAAAACATTTAGTGCTTAGCACTGTTTTCTTCTCTCTGGAATCTCCTTTTCAAAATTAGCAAATGTAAAATTTCCATCACAGCACAGATGCGCTGGCTTCACTCCCTCTCCTAAAGGATTATGAATCAGCCACGCTGACCTTGTTCTTCCAGGACTTACGGTGTCCCAACTCCACCTAGGACGGCCCCAGCTGATCACGTCACAAAGTTTTCTGCAAGTACCCAGACGTCTCTAGCTGAGTTGCTTTGATCTCTGGTTTTCCCAATGCTTTTTAGACTATTTATCAAATGAATTAATCGTTTTCTATTTTTCTACATTGGACAGTATGTCCCCATAGAAAATCAGGATTCAATGTTGTGTCTAAAAATTATTTTCTTTAAACTATTTCCAGTGAACATTTGTCAAAAACTTGTGATTCCATATTTAATTTCATCTCCAATATAATGCTATGCTCAGTTATTTCGTCCTTTTACTCCTAGGATTTGAATTCTAAATGCTAAATCTACTTACTACCCACAAAGAAATAAATGCCAGTAGGTATAAAGTATTGATTAATTCTCTGGTTTTACTAAAATGTACTTTTTTTTCCCTAGTGGATAAAAGCATGGATTTTTTTTTTTTTTTTGATTCTGATAGTAAGTCTCAAATGTGTCCTATAAGACGTAGCAAGTATGAAAACAGGTAACATTGCATTAAGGGCTCAGATTCTCTGAGATGACAGGAGGCCTGCTCTCTCAGCCAGCGGAGGAATTCATGCTGACGAGCGATAAGAAGCACACACAGCCATGCATGTCACATAATTCACTGCTACTACCCAGTGCCTGATGTTTGCTCCACAACTTTGACTCGGTATGTAGATTAAACATTGCCATTGCCACTTAGTCTGAGAAAATGAAGCCATGTAAATGTTAAGTAATTTGCCTAATGTCACATTAATAGTGAAACATGGCTTGAATCAAGGTTAATGTAATTCCAAGGCCTTTATTCTCTTTTTCTGACAGACACTCACAGTCCCACTTCGATGCTCCTATTTTATTTCTTCCTTATACAATCAGTAGGGGAAAGTAACGGTTGACAATTCAAAACAGGCCCAGAATCGATCCATTTTTCTCACCTGCACCTTGTCCTGGGTCTTCACCATCTGATCTGGAGTTCTCTGTTGGATCCCTGACAAGCCTGCCCACTTCAATCGCTGTCCTCTGCACTCTTCCATCCACAGATTTCCCAGGTGGAAGGATTTCCTTCAGGAAGCATAAGGATCCTCATGCTTATTATCCTGGGAATCTCAACCCCGTTTATCGGAGTCTGAGAAGCAGCAGCCTGCAATGGCCAGCCCTATCTGCCATCAAAGGTCAGTAAACAGTTGTCTGTATGACAAATTGGTTCATTAGCTGTTCTTGCCAGCCTGTGGGTTGGGGGATAGAGTTTTTATTTTCACTTATTTATTTACTATTAATGCAGTATATTAATTGTAAAAAAGAATCATTTTCATTTATGTTCATCTATAACACCCCACTCTCCTTGCTCACTTTCCTTCTGATGATTTTCTTGTGGTTATCTAATAGTCCAATTCTACTTTTGTTTTCATTTGATTTTGTGAATTAACATGTGACAAAAATGGGTATGTGGTGCGTATCTGTGTCTGCCCTAATTCTTTTAACATGTTGATCCAAGCTGCATCCAAATTCAGGCTAAGGTCATGGGTTCTTCCTACTAGCTATATAATAACCAATTACCTATATTGGCCACATTTTTATATCCATTCATCCATTGATGGCACCTAGGTGCACCCATGACCTGGCTTCTGTGAATGGTATAATAACTTATCAGGTATCTTTCTTGTACTTTTGAGCCCTTTGGGTGTATGTTCAAAACTGGATCTATGCCAGGTCACATGGTATTTTTACTTTTAATCTTTTTTAAAAGAACCGCCATGTTGGTTGTCATAGTGGCTGTGTTAATTTTCCCACCAATGAGTATAGAGGTTCCCTTTTGTCTTTATTCTTGCTAACACTCATTATTTCATTTTTTATGCTGTTTTGTTTTATTGCTGTTCATTGAAACTTGGATAAGATGGATGTTCAATTTAGTTCTTTTCTGTTTTTCCTGCTATTTAAAGCGATTCAACAACTTTTCATGTATTATTTTGGTCTATTGTCATTTCTTCATTTGAAATGCGGTCAGGTCTTTTGACTGCTTGGCGATTGATTACCTGTTCTTTGATACTTTTTTAGGGTTCCACAAGCTGACCTACCTCTCTTTGCTGCAGCCACTCTGACATCCTTACTCTCACCCAGGAGACTTCCCACTGGATGATTTCACCCCTGGAGCACCCTTTTCCTAGATCTTCACTTTACCAACTCTTTTGACCTGTTTCACCTACTCAATAGGATCACATACACTAAATTCGATAGTCGAATGTGTACTTTACACATAGTAGTCTCATTTCTTCACAGTTCCCTTTTAATCCCCATGTTACAGCTCTGTGGTCTTCTAACAGACACCATAATTTATTATCTGACGATTTTTGCTTTCTATTTTGTATCTTCCGTGTCCATGAATCAGATTTACTATGTTTTTTTTTTGCCAGTTCAGTCTACTGCAGCCCCGGCAAAAATGTATTCAGTGGGTATGAATCTTGCAGTAGAACACTCGTACAAGTTGTACAACAGAGCTTCATTAGCCATAGGCAGCAGGTGCATATAGAAGCCCAATGCTCATGCCTAGATGAGCTATCGAGGTGCACAGTGTGGATAAGAGCGCATGTACCTCTTCCCATAACACCCCATTACAGCTGCTATACCCCCAGAGCAGCTTACTATGTCTTTATATCTGTTGGGTTCAAACTTGACATCAAGATTCAGTGACACGATAGACAGGGATAGATAGAAGCACCATGGAAGAGGGAGAGGAACCAGGTCTAGTGAGAGCAGGCATAACATGGGGTTGGCCTAATGCTACTCAGAAACTTGTCCTGCAGTGCTAAAGTACAAGATCCAAGAGGACAACCGTTGTATCCTCTTTGGTTCACTGAGATATTGCAAATGCCAACAGTTGCTTCGGAAAGAAGTACACTCAGTAAATATTTGTTCACTGTCGAATGTGATACTATATTCCCTTTAACTAACAAGCACTTTAGTATTTGACCTCCAGCACCTCACTGGAGCTGCTATTTTGAATTAGCATTTTCTCTCAGGTTCATTACACACCAAGTGTGCCATTACAAAGTAAATTGATTATGGTGTTATTAAATACCATTCTCACTTGACCAAAGTAAGTAAACTCATTTTTTTTTCACAGCATAACTTCGAAACGATCCTAATGGAATAATTTGGAATTATTAAATATGTGGCAACATATGGACTTGCTATAGTTTTGAGTTACCTTGTTGGCCTATTTGGTTCTGTATTTTGTGATTGGGTGGGAGGAGTGGCACTGTTTTCTGTGGCAATTCCCATGCCTCTTGACCTCAGGACCTTGTGCTTTCTAGAGTTCATTTTCTATGAAAAGAAATGTCTAATTCTGTGAGCTAAGGCTTGCTTTTGTATATGATTTTCTTTTTAACATGAAGCTCAAATAAATTTTATAGAGTTACCATATCTATGTATATTTATTGTCTTTCTGTGTTTCCTAAAGGAGTACGGTTGTCTGATATACTAAAATAATGTCTTTATTCATGAGAATATTGTGAACAATTAATATATATTTGATATGGAAAGCAGAGACCCATAATGAAGAGGACAAGTCCTCATGGATTAAAGCTGACTCACCTACAGCTAATGTTAAGTGACAAATCTGGCCTAGGTTAGTACTTTGCAGAAAAAGTGTTCCAAAACAGCAGATTTACTAGATTGCTTCTACAAAGAAAGAACTTAAGTTCAGTTTTGGTTTACTGTTTCTTTTAAATGATATAGTCTAGGAAGTCAATTAAAGTGAAAAGCCTCAGCATATCCATAAACTTTATTCACTTGTTGAATTTAAACGCTGTTATATATGGTCCGGACTGAATAGAAACACACACATTCATCCTCTAAAACCACAGATAACCACGCTTAGAGATAAAACCCAAGTCTTATTACTGTGCCTCTTCTCTAAGCTGTTTGAGCATTACAGAATGGTAGAGGACCATGTGTCAAGATCCTTATGACCCTACAACGTAAAGTGAGTTGATATGATATTTAAAGTTCAGAATCTGTGGTGGGACATCTGAATTATAGGAGTTATGAAATGAGATATAAGACTAACTGTATTTCTAGCTTGAATTTCTCAATTATATTATTATTATTATTATTTTAGTTTTTGTGGTTGGTAACTAAACAAAATACATTAGATTCTGAAGGACAAGTTGAAATGTGAAGGCCCACAGCTTTTGCCTCACACGCTTCCCCTGCTGTCTAGAAGCTCACTGAGTTTCATAGACTTTGAGTCCGCTCAATTTTGGTATGGTAATTTTATTTATTCGCAAGATTTTTTAAATAATAAAGTTGTAAAAATCAAAAATAAAATAATTCATGAAAAATAAATGTGAAATCTACACACACCATTTTATTAATCTCAATTTTTAGTTAATTAGTGAAAATGATTAGTCCTTTCACTGAAAGCTGTTCATCTACATTGCAACAAGTAATCAAGTTTTAGAAGATGTCTTTGCAGCCTATGTACCAAAGGACATAGCCATATCACACTGAATTTTTTAGGATAGAAACTCTGCCCTGCTTGTGGGCTGGTAACAGACAGTTCATTTGGAGAGCCTCCTCCCATGGTACTTGGTGGGTGATCAAATTCCATGCACGCAGTGCACCTACATGCAGAAATGCCCCAAATGATAGAAGCTAGGGATGCATTTGATGAATTGGACAGGAATGGGAGCCTTGAAGACTGGGCCAAGATCACTGAATGCTCTAGTTAATGCGTGTTTAACTTCAGGCACAAGTCATAATTTGAGTTGACACGACATGTTGCCATAGATCATTGATTTTCCGGTTTATGCTGAAAATCTGCATTCTGTAATTTATTTCAATGCCTGAGTAGGTCTTTGCCAGTCTTTAGCTTTGAAAAAAGTAAACTTTCTCTGAAAAGTTTGAAAATAGATTCACTCAGACCTTAAAGAACCACAAGAGAGTTTTTTAGAGAGAATGGGTACTGGAAAATAATTCATGGGACTGTAAGGTGAAATGAAAAACAATGTGATCACATGAAGTTGTTCAAAATATTTATATGAATGATAAATATATCATATTTCATGACCTTATATCAGTAAGAGAAAATAAATAGCAGTGTTCTCTGCAGTACAATCCCAGTCTGACATTCTATGTCAAGGAAGGCAAAGTACGTACAATTGACCAAGTTTTGGTAAAATGAGTAATAGAACAGGCACTGAAAAAAGATCTTATGAGAATTAAGAGTAGAGCCCAGGAGAGTGAAGGAGCAGAGAGTTAGGGAGGAGTTGATCAGTGAGCAGTGAGTTCCAATAGAAACAAAGACACTCTGATATTCTGTTTGCTATGTTAAAAAGTTAGAGTTTTGTTCCTGTCTAAGAGGACTGCAGGGACAAAAATGGAGAAGAGCCTGAGGGAAAGGGGGTCCAGTGACAGGACCAAATTGCGAACCAGCTCAATGGGAGGCTCCAAGGCCTGACACTATTATTGATGCTATGGTACACAATTATATACATATGTATCAGTTAAAAAACAGTTTTCATTAAAGAAACAGATTTGATTTTAAAATAAACATATATTTTGATATTAACAGTAGCTATTGAGAATAGATTTCATGATTGCTAGCCATGAGGAAAAAATGGTGGTGAAGGTATATGGAAGATTTATTGTGACATTGACTACACAGCGTTCAGCTTAAAACATGCATAGTTATAATAAAAGCATTATTGATAAGATATCAATAACGCACACATTTATAAAGTTATAGAACTGCACGTGAAAGTGGGATTGATTTGGTCAGTATACATGGCAACAGGTATTTTACTCTAATTACATTTATGATGCATATGAGGCAAGAGAAAGCTACAATCACTGACATGGCAAATTGTTGACAATAATTAGGCGAGTTAAGTTGACTTTAATAATCCATTGCATTCACCTGACTAATGTGAGTGCTCTTGTGGGCACTCATCTCATGATATCTTCAGTAGAGAAAGTATGTGACTGACTTCAGCAATAGGGGTATCTTCACATAGTCAATGCCTACATTGAAAGAGACCATAGAGAACAATAGTCCATCCGGGGTCTCTGTTCTTCACAAATCATGGCCTCATCTGAAAACCTAAATGACATCATCAACCTATACAGACCTGAAAGTCTCTTTGATATAATGTGGCATGCTAAAGTCCTGCTATGATATTGGCAGAATCCAGAGTTCTCCTGCACCTGGGATATGAGTACTCGGGCCCTTAAGTGTATCAGCAGAATAGATATCTGTTTCACTTCTGGCAGTCTCATTGGCTGTCATCCTTGACTAAAAAGGAGGCAAGGATCTCTGGAGAAGCATAGCTTTGAAAAGATGCTACACCTGCTCTCACAAATACTTTCCTGTCTTTGCAGTTTTTCATGTAGCACCTTCCATTGATACTGACTTTGCTGATTATAAGGAAGAGAAAGTAAGAACTATAGAGACAGACATAGAAACAAGGTGCCTGCAACACCCCCTGTGGAAGGCTGCATTTCTTATTCCGCTTGAATGAATTTATATTGGATAAATCCAGGGTGAAGTGAAAACCCTATTTCCAGCTGAGACTTAAAGATGTTTTAGTAAAACATGCTTAAGCAAATGCATTTTGATGCCTCACGAGGAGGACACACACAGAGCTATCTTTGCAGAAGTTCAATACAGTATGTATTGGCAGCTGGAGAAGAATGCTCTCTCTGATTTGTTCTAACAGATTTACATTGAATACCTTTAAAATTCCTGGTAATGTAGAAATAGTTAAATACAACTTCTAGATGATACCTAAGAAGAAAATGTAACCTTTTTTTAAAATCCTGGTCAGTATTTACACTGCAGAAATGCCATATTCTCATCCAGAAGATGCGTATTTTAAAAACAGAAGGTTCTTTTGTCATGAATATCTAAGACAAAGGAATGACACCTTTAATTGGCATTGCTACACCTTACAGGTTCCCGAAGGCTTTCAAATCCACCGCAAGCTTTGGCAGTGAGAAGGAAGGAGAAGAATTGAAGGAGCAAAAATAAATATTAAAGTACATAGGAATTAAATATTACCTATTTAAATAGCAATTATGCAGTTGCAAACAAGATCATCACACCTGTACAAGAAAAGACACGCGAGCCCAAAACATCTGCTTGGATCCACCTGCCAGGCACCTGTTTTGCTGTTTCAATGCCATTTGATTGCTGGAAATGTAGAGGCTCTTGTGAGGTAATGAGTGATTTTACATTATGCATGATTGAAAACAGGTGTTCTAATGCTGTACAATTCTATGCATGAATAATTCAGTTTGTTTAGAGCAAGATCTTTAAAAGAAGTACTGCATGAGCTTTATTATTTCTGTAAACATGAAGGTTATTTTTTTTTCTTAAAAATATATGCTTGTTCCTTTTCAGCCAGCTTGTTTATGGCAATTTTTTGTGCAATTTTATGGTGGGGAATGATATTGTGAAAGGTAAAATTTATCATACTTAAAACGTGTAAGAAAGAAATTGAAAGGTCTGTTAGCAAAGGGAAAGGGGTATTAAAATTCTGTGTTCCAAGTGAAAATGCATGATTATTTCCTTCCTGCTTTGCTTGATTTCTGATGGCAACAAAACATTCATCTGATAGGTATAATTAAGGAGGGGTGAACTATTTGGGAAAATAGAGAAATTGTTTCATATCTCAGCCCAAACACCAAGCAGATCCCAGACTTCCTTAAAGAGAGAATAGTTAGTTAGCGCACTTCTTTTCTGTTCAGATATGCTGAGTTCACAGCCTCTTGAAATCTTCTGCAGAATATCAGGGACACAGACATTCCCCTTCGCTCCAAATTCCCACTTAAGGCTTTCTTTCTCCAGGTTCTCTGGAGTCGGATGAGGTATTATCAAAGTATTATGTTTCAAATGTCAAGACAAAGCTCAAGTTCATAATATTAGCGTTTAAGACCTCATGAAGAAATCATGGGGTATTGCAGTGTCCTGAACCATGTGTGATTAAAAAATAAACATTTCTGAGGTGGAATTTTTAGTTGGTTTGTTTATGTCTATTAATACTGTATCAGTGATGTAAAGGAGACAGATTAATCTCTTTGACATTCGTTGAGTGTTTCAGACCATGTAAACCCTGATTTGAGAGAGCTATTTACACACAACAATGTCTTCCTAACACACCACTTCAGCAAGTAGTCAGTAATGAACTTTGAGGTTTGGCTACCTTCCCTCACTTGAAGAGTGTGGCTTGCTTGACAGCAACTGTTATTGAAAGCTTTCTAGAAAGGAGTAAACAGCAAGAGTTTCATGTGGGGACCAACACTGGGAGAATTACAGAGAAAATGAGAAGATCTGGTGCGAAAGACAGCTTGTCTATTGTTCTTGGTAATAAGTTGACCCTGGCTCCCACGGGGATAAATGAGGGAGTTTGCCTTCACAAGACTTCACAAGTGAAGCTAATGTTCTTGTAACCTCACAGAATCAGTCTCAGAATGGAGGTTCATAGACTAAGACTATGAGACACAACGAATAGAAGTCAAAAATGTTGGGCAAACAACCTTCACCCGACATCAAATGTTCTCTCCTGTTTGAAGATTAGACAACACGATTTCATTTCTAAATGGACAAGTATCCATGTAACAGTGCAACATACAACAAAAACATTGAATTTTTCCATCTCAGCGGTCATCTAAAATATTAAGATGAAATTTTTGATGGTCAAAGTTGATTGAGTGGCAAACCTTTCTTATGATTTGATCTATCTCTGCTAAGGGTCACTTCACTTGACTTCAAAAGTCCCTGGCTCCTTATGTAAGCAGTAAGGAAAGCAATGATGTCTAACAGAATTGAGTGCAGTACCAAAGTGCAAGGCAGCCACCAGAACAGCAAAGACTGTGACCCGTGCAGGTGTTGGGAATACTTAACCTTACCCTGGGAGTGAAATCCAATTATTCTCCCAAGGAATCTAAGCTGCTCTTCATCTGTTTTAAATTGGAAATTGACGATTTATAATTGTATAAATGTATGGGGTACAAGGTGATAAGCTATGAATACAATGCAGAATAATTAAATAAAGCTATTTAACACATACATCACCTCAAATGCTTAACATCTTTGTTAGTGAGAACATTCGAAATTTACTCTCTTAGCAGTTCTGAAATGTGCAGTATTCTGTTATCTAAGTATATTCACCATGCTGGGGAATGGAACAAAGAATTCCTCCGTTCTCTGATTTGACACCTCTGACTATTACTTCCTCGTGTCTCTACATTCACATCATATAACCGTCTGTCCCCTCTGCTTGTTTGAATACAATATTTTGGGTTTATTTAAAAAATGCACAATAAGATCTTGTTTTTCAGTATGCAAACTATATCTCATAGTATAATGACCCCAAGTTCTAAACTTTCTGTTGAAAATGATAGAACATTCTCCTTTTTAAAAATTAAATAGTATTCCATGATATATGACCACCAAACTCTTTAGCCATTCATCTAGTGATGTACACTTGCAATGATTTCATGGGCCATTTTAATATTACCGCAATGAACATAGAGGTGCAGGATTCATTCTATTAAACTTACTCCACATATTTACTAAATTTTTATAGGTGAAATTTCTCAAGCATATGATTTTTCTCTTTTGAAGAACCTTCCCAACACTTTCCCAAAATGGCTATTTTAGTTTGCCTTTACAAAAACAGTGTACAATGGTCCTTTGCTCCATATTGTTTTGAAGATTTACTGTTATTCATCCTTTTGCTAACTATTCTGATATCTCACTCATTACCAATTTGCATTTCATTGACGTGAGATGTATACATCTTCATATGTGTTAGCACGTATATCTTCTTTCAAGAAATGCTTATTTATGTTCCTTGCCCAGTGTTTGTTTTTTGATGTTCTCTCTCTCCTTCTCTCTCTCCTTTTCCCCCCTCTTTGTGTCCACGCATGCATATATGTTCATATATGACAATCTGCATGCACTCATGATTATATGTATGCCATGACCTATGGAGCTGAGAAGACAACCTTTAGGAGACTGTTGTCTCCTGCCATTGTGCTGAAACAGGGTCATTCTCGTTGCTTTTGAAGTGCTGTGTATTTCAGACAGGCTAACCTGGTAGCACACAACCTATTCTCCTATTTTGTATCCCATTTTTGTCATAGAAGTGCTGGGATTACAAATTACAGTGCTGAGTCTAGCTTTCTAAGTGGGTTCCAGGAATTCAATTCAGGTCATCAAGCATGCACTTGTGAGTGTTTTCACCCACGATGCCATCTTGCTGGTCCCAAGATAAAATTCTTGGCAGGATAAACATGACCTCCTCCTCAGTTTTTAATTTGAAAGGGCTTTTTCTCTTGCCATCAAGTTACTTAAGATCTTTAGTTCTTTTATTTTTTTAACCTCCTTCCCAACTCTTTTTCTATATTGGATGTTTAAGTCAGGTCTCAAATATGCTAGGCAAGAACTCTGTCACTGAGCCATGTTCTAAAATTCCCCAGTTCCCCCTCCCTTTTTTTAAACTCAAAGAGTTGGCCAAAGTGGCCTTCCTTGCTTCAACCTCCCAAGTAGCTGGTGTATTATGCCTGGCTTAAGAGTCCCACAATAACTCCTTACTAGATACATGACTCAATGTGTAAAGCCTTTGAGTGTGACACAACAACGCTGGCTACATTATGCTTCCCTTGCCTGTGGTTTTGGGATAAAATTGAAAGCACATTGTGTAGAGCAGTATCACATAATTTCACTTAACTGTTTTAATAGAAATTGTCTAATAAATTTGAACAGAGCTCTGTAGCATCTGTACTGCCTCTCCAAAGACAGTTATTAGAACCCTCTCTCTCAGAACCCAGCCACGATGGGATTAGTGTTCATAAAGTAAGTTTACATAGAAAATACATCATGGTTTTGATGGTTGACTTAATTGTCAACTTGATATAATTTAGAAACACCTAGAAAGGGTATCTCAATGAGATGTTGTCTAGATTAGGTTGACCTGAGGATTATATTCGGGGATTATGTTGGTTGCATTGACTGAGTTAGGAAGAGCTTAAATGAATGAGTGGAACCATTCCCTAGGAGGGATTTAGAACTACAGAGGAGAACATGACCTAGGTGCACTCTTGCTTTCTGCTTCTTAACAATGAATGTGAAATAGACATATATCCAGAGTTACTATTGCTGTGATTGTTCCACAGGAATGGACTGCATATGGAACTATGAACCAGAAGAAACTCTCTCGTAAGTTGCATTTTATCATAAAAACTGATAAGGAAATTAACACACTGCTTAAGGGCCTCACTCTGTTCCCAGCCAATGGCTGACATCAACTCCTAGGCATATGAGGGAGATCTTTAGATGCTTGACCCAAAAGATCCTTTAAGTGACTCCTATGCCGATTACCACTGTGATGAAAATGTTTGCTTGTTAAATATGGACAAGTATTATGATACTCCTCCTATTTTCATATGGGACTCTTTTTCTTCTTGGTGAATTTCAGCTGCCATTAATTGAATTTACCATATAATACAGGAGAAATCATACTATGGCAGCAGTATGCCTTCTTTTTAAGGAATTTCTAGTTCCACTTCCTTCTGTGTGAAAGTGCTTACTTTTGAGTGCCAGCTTCCATTGAAAAACATGAGGCTATTTAAAACTGCCAGTGCATGAGATGTTCAGCCTCTAAATGATGAGGCATGATCTGGAAACAGACCAGGAGAGATGAAGCTCTGAGGCACCAGCCATGAAAAAGGAAGTCTTCTTGGAGCAGAAACTTCTTCCTTCTGATCCATGGGTACCACATCATCAGTTGCACTGCATTATCAGCCTCTTCCTGAATGCTTGACTCATTAATATGTGAGCACAATAACTTTTTTGTGTGTGTTAAATCATTTTTTTTGTTGTTAAAATATTTGTTAGCTTATAGCCAACAATCTGAAGATATTTGTAGTGAAGAAATATCATAGAACAAAACTTCCCTTTTATTTTATTTTAATTAATTTATTTATTTGCATCCTAAATGTTGTGCCCCCCCCCCAACCCTTCCTCTTGATTCTACTTGGCAGGGTTCCTTCTACAAATTACCCCTCCCCTTTGCCTCTGAAAGGAAAGCCCTAACTCCTGCATCCCTCATCCTGGTGAATCAAGTCTCTGTAGGATTAGGTATATCCTCTCCCAGAAGCCAGAATTAGCAGCCCTCTGCTTCATATAAATTGGGGGCTTTGGACCAGCCTACATGTACTCTTTGGTTAGTGCCTCGGTCTCTGGGAGCTTCCAGGGTTCCAGGTTAGTTGACCCTCCTGTGGGGTTACCATCTGCTTGAGGACCTACAGTCCTTCCCTAACTCTTCCACAGGGGTCCCCGACCTCTGTTCAGTGTTTGCCTGTGGGTATCTGCATCTGTCTCAGTCTGCTGCTGGGTGGAGACTCTCAAGGGGTTACTATGCTAGGCTCCTATCTGGAAGCATAACATAGCATCTTTAATAGTGTAAGGGACTGGTGCATGCTCCTAGGTTGGGTCTCAAAATGGGTTCATCACTGGCTGGCTATTCCTTCAGTCTCTGCTCCATCTTTGTCCCTGCATTTCTTTTAGACAAGCCCTATTTTGGGTCAACAGTTTTTAGATGGGTTGATGTCCTTATCGCACCACTTGGGGTCTTGTATGGCTACTGGAGATGTTCTCTTTGGGGTCCACATTCCAAATTGTTGGACGTTTCTACTACGGTCACCTGCATTGTCTCATGGGAACCTCGCTCATCCGGAGTCTCGGGGACTTCCTGAGAATCTGATTTCCAACCTCAGGCAGCTGCATATTTCCAATCATTCTCCTGGGCCTCTGAGACTCCTGTCTCTCTCCCAATTCCTGATGCCCTCCCCCCACCCCCCATTTCCCTATCCCTTCATTCACCCAACCAGGTCCCTCCCTCCCTCTGCCTCCCATGACAATTTTGTTTCCCCTTCTAAGTGTGATTCAAGCATCCTCACTTGGGCCTTCCTTTTGTTTAATTTCTTTGGGTCTGTGGGGTGTATCATGAGTATCCTGAACTTTTTGGTTATTAGTGAGGATGTACCGTGTATGTCCTTTTCGAAATAGTTCTACCTGAAGTATTTCTGGGCATATACCCAAAAGATGTTCCACTGTACACCCAAGGACATGTGCTCTACTATGTTCATAGCAGCTTTATTCATAATAACCAGAAAATAGAAGCAACCCAGATGTTCCTCAACCGAAGAATTGATGCAGACATGTGGTTCATTTACACAATGGACTACTATTCAACTATTAAAAACAAGGATATCATGAATTTTGCAGGCAAATAGGTGGAACTATAAAATATCATCCTGAGTGAGGTAACCAGAACAGAAATTTCTTTAAAACGCAGTTCAAATACAGTTTGCTAAACACACTCATGCATTTGAGAAAAATAGCTTTCGGACTCAATCTTCTTACCACAAAAGTGGGATACTGACTTTATTTACACCCCCCAATGGTTACTTAGGAGATAATTTAAAAATTAATTTCAATTATGTAATAATTTTAATTATATAATAATTATAATGGTTCCTTTTTATTCTAGAAAGTTTAAATATAAAATTTTGTATGTAAACTCAAGTTTAAATATTTATGGTTTAGTTAATTTAACACTTATTATTTAATCTCTGCTGTAGGGATAGACTATGTAGAAAAATTTATAACTCTGAGTGTACCAGTCACTACTCTGTGAAGACACAAAACTCCTAAAGATTGTTCAAGCTTGTCGCCTTCTGCTTTTCATCTTGTTAATTGCAAATTTCTATTAGCAGATGCTCACCTTGGAACTCATAAAGCCTGGCTTGGAAAGCAGGCAGGTGCTGTGTAATTGCAAGTTATTATCATAAGTGAAGGATTTCTCTCAGATCAGAATGAGCATTACCAAGCTCATTGTACCTGTTTGAGGTCTCCAAAAGGCTCAGTGCTGGAGAGGGTCGTTGGACAGGAAATTGTCATAGATAAGTACATAGCAATTAATTTTGCCCTGGCCTTGGATCTTGTCGAACTTCTGAGCTGTGGTGATCTACTCTCCTGGTCGTGCAAATGGTTAGTAAGCTCCCAAGAACACAAGCTAGTTATAATTCAAAGTGGAGAAACCTCCTTGTCTGGTAAAGTAAATGCCAGTGCTGCATAGACATAGTATCCACCGTCGTGTGAGGGAAACAGGTGAGGCGTACTGAGCAGTTCTGAGGACCTCTGCTCTACATTCAGAATCTTATTTGTTAGGATTTTACATTCTGTGTTAAGTTGCCAGTCCCTTAAGGACAGACTCCCTGCTTAACTCAATTTAAATGTGCACAGATAATTTTAAAATGGAGAAACAGCATCTTGTGTTAGAAGCTTGGAGTCTATAGCTTGCCTACCTACAATCAATACTATACGAGCTGTGTGACCTTAGATGAGCTTCTTTTAAATTTTCATTCGCTTTATCTTTTCTTCCCTTATGAAATGAGTGCAGGTAGGTTTCGTTGTCTCCATACCACATGGATTAGTTAGAAGGTCTGTGATAAAGCAGAATCCTGAGTCTGATGAGTTCCAGAGAGGTGGAAGGAAATTCCTATTGCTGAACATACAATGTAGTTCAGATTCTGGGCCAGAATCCTGAGCTAGAACTGACCTGAATGGTCTTCCCTAAGAACTGCTTTCATAGTACCAGAAAGCACTATAGAAACTTCCAACATAGGGAAGCAGTCAACAGTCCTACCCAGGCTGATAAATGGGAACCAAATCAATATTACTGTGTATGGCTAGTAACCCTGCAGGATCAGCACTGACATGCATACCTTCGTGGTAACTAACAGCTCCATAGTTAGACTTAAGGCCCTCTCAACAAGAGAGGAACCCTACCGGGTCCTGGAAACCTAGATAAGCTACTAAGGGTTTGTGAAGTCATGGTTACTGGAGACTCATCTACAACTAGGAATTTACTAAACCAGTATAATCCCTAATAACAATCTATAAACATTTCTTCTTATTCTTATAGTAACAAATAAATGTAGTTTTCAGCACTCATTTAGTAAACTTCTTTTTACAACCGATAGGGCTCACTACAGAAAATGACGACCAATCAAAATGCAGTTGTATTGTCTACTGACAGTGGATGTACATGTGTACACACACTCACACACACACACGCTTATATACACATGAGAGAGAGAGAGAGAGAGAGAGAGAGAGGAGAGAGAGAGAGAGAAGCTAAACCCATGGAGTTTCATCAAAATGAATGCCCGAATGTGAGCTGAACAAGAGTAATAACACCAAACACACCATATTGGACAGAAGAAAGCTCATGAAGTCTCAGTTCTACACAGAGAATTATAGACAACTGAAGGAAGCTGGGACCAAGAGAGGTGGTCTCCTCCAGGGAACAGCACATTGATTGGTTGTCCAGTGCTAAAGGTTTGGCCATGAAAACACACATCCAAGTAAGATTGTATAGACTTGATGTAGGATTGTTCAACCCATTGTGGGTGTGACCACTCCTGGGTGGTAGTCCTAAGTTCTATAAGAAAGAAAGCTAATCAAGTAATGTGCAACAATCTTCTATTACCTCTGCAGCAGCTTCTGCCTCAAAGTTCCGACCTTGTTTGAGTTCATGGCCTGACTTCCCTCAACAATTAACAGTGATGTTGAAGCTTAAGCCAAACAAAATTCCCATGTTGTATTTGATAAGGGTATTTCATCACAGCAATAATAACATTATTATCAATTAATAATAATATTTTATTTATTTTATTTTAATCCTAATAATAAATAATTTTAATAATAATAGTAAAACAGGTTGTGTGTGTATGTGTACACACGTGTGAGTGCAATATATACATGTAATAACAACTAGTAAAAAGACGAGGCCCTGAATTTGAAGGTGAGTGGGAAGAAATATGTGAGAGGGTTTGGAGGGAGGAAAAGGAAAGATGTGTGGTGATAAAATTATAATCACAAAAACTAAAACAAATGTTTTCAAGACTAAAAGACTAATTTACACAGAGTTGAACATGGATGATGGCTAAATGGGCCACAGGGAATGTATTCTGTCACGATGATACCTGATGAGACCTGGTTTAATCCAAGACTCCATGCTATGCAACTGTGTGCACATAATGATCCTCTTTCTAGGAGGCAGTTTCTGCTTTTCACTGGCTTGAAGACAACCATTACTTGGTTTTGCTTTTTTCTTTCCTAGAAAGTTGTGGCTTAACAGATAAACACCACGAAGCTATTGGTAAGCTATTGCCCTTTAGGATGCTGGGTAATGAGAAGCTCCAGATTTCTCTCGTCGACTTGACTTTGTCTGGAGTTTGGAGTACACCCTCTCACTCTCAGGCCCTGTGCAAAACAAAATTTCTATCATTCCTGCCTTTTCACCTTGTTTCTTTCCTCACCTTGTGAAACTGTTTTGTACTTTCTAAAGAGGCTTTCTTTTACCAATGAGGAATTAGTCTGTGTTTTTGTTTTTTTTCCCCTTTCAGGCCAAATTTTATGCTACAGCAACTTATTGCTGAAAATATACAGTCTGAAGTTGTTTTACAATCCAACATCCCTTCTAAACCTGAAGATGACATCTGCTTCCAATTCACTGAGCCTTCTTGTCACCCTCCATCTTATCATCTACCCCATGCTAATAGTAATCAGATTGCTTCTTCAAGGCTGTAGCCTAAGGTTTAAATGAATCATTAAAATACATCATGGTACTTCGTACTTCGTGGGCATTAGCTGTTTTCACTCAGTTTTGCAGATCCACTCAGTGCCTTTGCTTCCAGATAGGCTTCATGCATGTTTTCAGGTTTGAACTCCTCGCAGAGGTTCTTCTGCTGTGTCCTTCTGCAAAGTCTAACAAAAGGGAGTCCCAGGGAAGAAGAGAGGGCATGCACACGGCACCAATTCAGAAGGGACAAAAACCCATCTTTATAGAAAAGAACAGGGTTTTACAATTCGGAAAGCAAATTCTTACTAACATTGGCGTATTACGATTCCCTCTCTAATCCTATGCTGTGTCATAAATTTTATGTCCCCTACATTAGCGTAGCGTAAGATATGATGGGGTGAAAATATGAATGAAAAGGATGTTAGCTTGAAACACTATCTGAACTCTTTACTCTTTTTTTTTTCTTTTTGCTACCTCCACTTTTTTCACATAAAGGAAAAATGGGGTAATAAGCCAGATGCCATAGCCATGGCCACAAGTCATCTAAGTCAGGACTAAGTTCAAATGGTAGAGCTGCTATCTTGGCTCTTCCTAAGCGTCATTCTCTTCCCATGGGAGGGTGCCTTCCCTGAGTAACACATTATAAGTGATTTCTGGGCATGGGAGACAGAGATTACAGTTACAGAAATTGAATCCTGGCTTCTTTCACTGCTCAAAGGAAGTGGCTGGGCTGTTTGGATTGTTTCCTCTGTTTCTTGAAGCTTTACTATGAAACTTATCGACTTGAAACCTGTTCCAACGTCTCAAGTTCCTTGCCACAGATAGAGTTTTTATCTTAAAGGAATCTTTCATTTTCTTTGTCTGCTCAATGTTCCAGGGCCTGGATATCATCTCGTCTCTGGGTAACATCTTCCAGATTTGTTTTAAGCTGATTACACGTTGCTGAACAATCACGTTTTCTGTCCTAAACCGGCACAAAACTGAGTGTTGACAGTGTTGGCTCCTGGCCATGGGAAACGTGAGGACATGACATGGGGCTTGACAAGCATGCTTGATCTTGGGTGTTCCGAAAGAGCTACACCCTATGAAAGAGTGGAGATGGAAATCTCTTCAATGTTGAGACATGCACAAGGGTGTGGGGCCCATTCTGTGTTGCAGCTGCTCCTGCCGGTCTACTTTCCCTCTTCTTGACAATACAATACTTTTAGAATTCTCTGAATAATTTCTTACACTTTAATACACAGAAGTGTTTTGATGGAAGCCAAGGACTGTATCATAGAAGCCCCTCTGGGGACCAGAGTGTCAGCAAAGACCCATTTCTCTTGAAAGGTAGGACATTGCAGATTTAAGACAGATCAGAAAAGAGTGCAAAAGTCTTGAATGGGAGTTCCTTTTTCTAGTTTTAGCTTCTCATTAATCTCTGTTTGTTCGTTTGTTTGTTTTTGAAAGTTTTTTCCTCGTGAACTGCAGTAAGACTATGCCTGATATGTATACACATCATAGTGAGCCTTTAATTTGATTTGGTTTCCTGTGCATCAAAAAGGGAGTGTTCTGTGGAGGCAGAACTGTCTAGAGGACAATCAACTCTATTTAACTTGCCTGAATCTGAAGGCCGAATTGAGGAAACTGTGATGGCTTTGGCCACTACATACTGGAAAACTATAAAATAAAAGAGAAAATCATGACGGGAGAAGAAAATGAAGGCAAAGCAGAAAGTTCACTTAGCTTAATTTAATGCTTCCCAAGATCATAGTTCTAGATTCATAACACTACATGATAATCAAGCCTAATACAGAATCTCTAACTCAGAAGTCCAGTAGACTTTGTGAAAACGATGATAATGGCTAGCCTGCCAAAGATCATATAAAGTATCAACTTAATTTTAGAAGAAATCAATTTTATAGAAGATTAGAAGGAACCTAAACTAGGTTGTGAAAGGCTGTCTCTATTGGCAGAGACATATAAGCAACATTGTGAACTAGCAAGGCCAGGGGATAAATGTTTTATTACAGGGCTCATGTAGATTGATATAGCTTGCCTAGACTTTTTATCTAGTAGGAGTTGAGACATTAGTGATACACAGATAATGCTCACAGCACACAATGATACCTGTCTCTTCTCATATTTCTTAGAAGGTGAGGAAGACAGTCAATGGAATTAATGGTAGAGTTAAGATTCTTTTTCAAGATAATTCTTCAGGATAACTTATAAGCTTTATCAATGGATTCTGGAAAATGTTCTAACATTGCAAAAGAATTCAAAGGAGGCCAGGTGAACAATGAAATTAAAGACACTGGTTTTGGAACCACATAGCTCAATACTTAGAATGGTTAACTTGTAAATGGACCCAAGAAAGCCAACATCTGGCATGTGTCCTCCACTTACTAGAGTTTGTTTCATGGATCCTTCTCATATTAAGAAGACCTAGTCTGAACCATCAGAATTACTATATTCCATGTATTCCTAAGGGACTGCAGACTCTGTTTCTACTTCAAGAAATGTTTACTTCCCATATTCACAGAGTTTGAAGGATTTGTGTTTGCAAGAAGACTACTTTTATATTCTCCCCAGAATTCCAAGGCTCTTTGTCCTCCCCGCTGATTTTTAACATGATTTCTATTAATCCCTTATTGCCTGTAAAAGGTAACTTTCATTCTCCAGAGCTGAGGCCTTCACCAGCCATCCAATTCTCAGTGTTAGGAAGGAATGGTGTTCCTTGATTCCATCTGTGACTGGAGTTTAAAGATTAAAATACTTTAGTAAATTTGGAAATGTAATGTGAGAAAGCAGGCATAAAAATAGACTTGTGAGAGGTGGGGAGGCCCTCTAAGAAAGTGCCAGAGACTGGAGAGGTGAGAGATTCTCAGGATGAGGTGGGAGTGACCTTAACCAAAATACCCAACACTGGGGAGAGGGAACTGGAAGAGTCCACCTCTAGTAGATAGCCTGGCCCTCAAGTGGAGGGGTGGTTTTTCTAATGCACAGTCAAGATGTCTGACCCAGAATTGTTCCAGTCTAAAAGAACTACAGGTACAAGAATGGAGAAGAGACTGAAGGAAAGACAGTCCAATGACAGGCTTAACTTAGGATTCATCTCACGTTGGGGGCGGGGACACCAATGTCTTACACTATTCCTGATGCTCTGATATGTTTACAGACAGTAGCCTAGCTTGGCCCTTCTGCAGCAGTTGGCTGAGACAGATGCAAATACTTCCACCCAATCATTTGACTGAAGTTGGGGACCGATATGTTTGATTAGGGGAAGGATTGAAGAAGCTGAAGGGGAGAGTCACCTTATAGGAAAACCAGTAGTCTCAATTAACCCAAACCCCAGGGAGCTCCTAGAGTCTGAGACACCAACCAGGAACATACGTAGGCAAGTCTGAGGCCCCTGGCACACATATAGCAGAGGTTCGCCTGGCCTGGCCACAGTGAGAGAAGATTCACTTAATCCTCAAGAGCTTTAGGCCCCAGGGAAGGGGAGATTTGGTGGCGGAGAGCACTCTCTTGGAGAAGGGAGAGGAGGAATGGGTGAGGAACTGTGGAAGGCGGAACCAGGGGGAAAGCAACGACTGGAATGTAAATAAAATAATTAAAAATTATGTTGGGATCATGAGCGGGTGGAGAGATACTTGGACAGGTAGAGGAAAGGATGGACTATTTAGTTGAATCAATAGCTAGGTGAATGGATGGACAGACATATAAATGATAGCTTATGTCAAAAATATATACCTGTGGAGTCCTATAGACACCTTAGAGATTAAAACTGCTTCCTCTTCTCCAGTGCTACTGGGGTTCATTATCCATTGCCCATGTTGGGCAACTCACGTCTATCTATAATGGGAGCTCCAGGGTCTCAGACTTCTGGCTTCCTTGGGTATTTACACACTCATATGCACACACATACAGACACAAGAGACATACATTTAAACAATTAAAAATAAATATGTTTGAAAACAAGAAGAAAGTGAAACAAAACCCCAAATATAACTTCCTAATTCTAAAATAAAATACTTACAATTTAGACAATGGATTCATTTTGTTATAACCATTTTAGAGAATAAAAGAATCAAACCCAAACAAGAAAATAAAAAATTCAAAGCACATTACCTAATAGTAGCTGTTATTGGATGAAAGTTAATATTTCTCCAAAATGATAAGAATGCACAGATGGGTTAAAACAGAAGCGATTTTTAAAAGAATGAAAAATAGCATAAGCAGTTTGTTTTTACTGAATAAGATGAACCTGAAGTACATTTCACAGTGCTTCCAGATAAACCAGTTATGAAAACATCTTGCGCAATTCAAGGAAGAAGTTATAAATCTACAAAGCCAGGGTCAGTATTTTAAAACTGTGTTATTTCTGGGTAAACCAATGATGCCTCATTCTCTGAATCCATGTATTCTAGCTGATTGATATTTCAAAATCAGAAATAATGGTATAATATCCAGTTCTTACCAATTTTGTTTTAGTTCTTGAAAGAGTTCTTATAAACAGTCACCCTTACGTTACAGTTAAGGTTATATAGAATGCTTGCTCTTCCGTATCTTTTTCCTTTTTTCCTTTTTGCAATACACTCTTCATTCCTGAGTTCTTTATTCGGCGTCACTTCTTGATTGACTTGTGACATAAGAAGTCCACGTTCATATGTCCAGAGCATTTTCACACTTTAAAATGTTCCTTCCTTCATGTTATATTTAAACAGCATTAGACCTGAATTTAATATATCCTCTGAGCTGGTACACACTGTCCTCCTATCTCTGACACTGAATTCATGAAAAGGCAAAGTGGATGAGGGAATATTATGTCTGTTCGGCTCCACTGTGGCCCGAAACAAAATCTGGTTCACAGGGAGTTCCGTCACCCTGTGAAATGGTGAATGCTGCTAGAAACAGGCTGCTAGGAGCTGGGCTTGTTCTTGTGCAGATGTCTGAAAGGCTCTGTCACTTAACCAGCTTAGGCGCTGGCATTGACTTCCTCGTGCAATTATTACTGCAGCATACCCAAGCTTTCTGTAGGTAGAGTTCTCTTTTATTCACATTAAAAATAAAATCTCCATGTCTGTTAAAAATATCAGATTGGACCAATTGCTCCTTTTAAAAACTATATGATGCTTGTATCTACCGTGGGTTTTTGGCTAATGCAAGCAGACCATAATGGAGATGTAATAAGTACCCATTAGGTGTGACACACTTGTCCTTGTTATTTGGTTTGATCTATCCTTTCAGAGAAGATTTCATGTCAGATTTTGCTAGACAACTGTTGTTTACAAAAGATACATGGAGGAGACTACAGTTCCTTTTGCTCCTGGACTTACATTGACTTTTGTTTGCCTATATTGGCGTATATTAACTACTCATTTCCTAGAGCCAACACACGGGAAACCTCATTTGTGTATGTCCTCGATGGTCTATGATCCATCAGTTGTGTACTCTTGGGCACCTGCTTCTGTCTGTGTACTTTCCACGCTCCTTACACAGTGTCACCCCGGTGTTCCTTTTCTCTACTGTCTCTAAATTCAATTTGCCTCCTCACCTCACGATGCTACACCTGTCTCCATGTGTTTGCCCATTGTCGAGTGATTTTCTGAGAAGAATATATGTTCCAGCGTCATTTTTGGTGCTGTAGTAACACATTCTGACAGAAAACAACTTAGAAGAGAATGTTCTATTTCATGTTACAGGTCCAGACTATACGCTTGTAGGAGAGTCATAGTGGCAGGAGATGGTGACAGTTGATTGGTCATACCATAAGAAACAGAGGGGAAATAATGCATGCATGTTTGACGGCTTATTTTCTTTCTTGCTAATGCTCAGCTAGCTTTCTCTACTCTTTACTGTGTTACACCAAACCAGGGAATGACGACACTCACAGTGGACGTCCCACATCACTTATTTAAGATAAACCCCCATGGATATGTCCGTTGGCTGAACACAGTGAAGACCACACTTCATTGAGCCTCCTTCCTAGGTTCTGTCCTGTCAAACTGACAACTAAACCAGCCATATTAACGTGCGACAATAGTTTGAGCACTTATAGTCTCAGAGACCTATTAAGTTTATCTCACTATTTTTCTACTGATTTTTTCCTTCTGTTTTGAATCATTTCAAAGCTAAATCTGGAGTTCTTTAAACCTTAGATTTGCCTGTTATTTTACTTTCTTCTTTTAAATAGCCCAACCTCTGGTTCTGTTTCTTCGCTATGCTATCTTCGTTCTGTTTTGAAAACTTACATTATAGTCCCTCCTTTTCCCCTTTGTTCTTTTCTTCCCTTTACATTTTTTTGAGATTATATTTTAATTATAAAATCTTTCCCTTCTCTTTTCTTCGTTCAAACCGTCCCATATACTCTTCCCCACTTTCTGTCAAATTTATAGTGTCTTTTAAAAAACAAATTCTGATTGCATGCACACATGCACGCATGCAGGCACGCGTGTGCATACACACACACACACACACACACACACACACACATTTTTAAATATAACCTGTTCATTATGTGTAATGGTACCTGCATGTAAGTTCTAAGTGCTGACCAGTGGGCACTAGATGGCCTATTGTCCTGCTTTGTCTTAGGAAGGCCACCACTCCACTTCTCCCGCATCCTCAGTAGTGCATTACAGTAGTAGACTGTTTAGCAGTGGTTTGTACAGTTGTGTTTATCTGCCCATCAGTAAAGCTACGTGTACCATGCTACTTCAAGTTTTCTGTTCACCTTTGGATTCCTATGTATATTTGAATGCAATGTAATGTCAGAGTCATGTGATTGAGCCCCTTCTCTCACAGGTTCAGAACTTAATGTGCTGATAATGTATTAACACAATATCCATATGCTTCTCACTTTCAACACCATTATTGATTCTTAAATACCTTTACAGATTTTCTATGCTACGAGCAGTCCTGATTAGGCCTCACTCACTGTCTTAGTCTGTTTACATTATTAATTACAACCAAAAGCCAGGTTGGGTTACTAAGGATGAACATAAATTTACTGGCACAAAATTTTGCAGGCCTGTGAGGTCTTCGATTGTCAATCGGGTTCTGGTATGGGTTTTCTTGTCGCATCACTAAATGGTGGTGTCATATGGGAAGAAGGCCATGAGAGAACTGTGTAGGTAAAGGTGACCAATTGCATTACTGACTCATCCATCCATTTACAAGGTCGGTGCTGCTTTATCCCAGACACCGTCCACTAACCACCTGCTTCCCAACATTTTGACAGTGGTTATCATGGTTAAAGTTGAGATTTAGAAGGAATCAAAAAACTTTCAAACCACAGGACTCGCTGTCATTAAATTTATTCTTGAAAACACTTAGGTTTTCACATTTATTGGTACTGCTATTCTTTTAACTGTTTTCAGCTACCCTCTTACATGTAACTCACTGGGGACTGATTTTTTTTCAGTTTAAATGTTTGTTTACTGTGAATCACAAGAAATATTTTCATTTGCATTTCCTTCCTCACTTTGGATTACAGTCACTGAGCTTTTCCTGCATGATCTGTTCAGTTCTTAGTTTTTCTATATTTCTGTTTTTTTTTTTAGTTTAGCCTGATGTGAGAATTTTCATACAGACTTTCAGATGCTTCTGCCATAATATAGGTGTACATTCTTAGAAGCACACTTCCTTTCCTCATCTTATTAAAGATTAGTTGTATTCAGCGAATGACTACAGAGCTGTGATCTGTTTTTTCCTCATGTTCTGCAGAATTGGCAGTAGTCATGTATGGTTAGCTAGGCCGAGAGAAACACTATTCTGGAAGGTATATACTTGATGAAGTTGTGGATTGTGTTCATTTCTGTGGCTTTGACAAAGCCCCAGTCATGGGTGTAGGAGCAATGGTCTAGAACTTAAGTCCCTCCCATGTCTCATAAAGTTTAAATCATTAGTGTTTCTGTCATGGACTCAGACACTTGTTAAACCCCTCAGCTTTATTGTTCCTGAACATAGGCCAGCAGGCAAGCATGATACTGTAATCTTGTAGAGTAGGAACTGCAGGCTTTCCCAGAGCTCCTGAAGAAACAGCACTAGCCAGAAAACATGTTGGTGTCAGTGGCCACCGTGTTGATGGCCAGGAAAGGGACAATCGCTCACTACTGGAACTTAAGTATATTTAACATTTGATCCTTCTGAAGTCACTGTCAGATTTCTGTTTACATAAAGTTTTAGTAAGTTCTACTTTATTACGTGGGGTATTTCTCTTCATTTGGCTTTGATTACTGGACACCATCTTTCCGGGATTTGCCTGATCTCCCCACCTTAAGACAGTCCGTGGTTTGACCTTATCTCCGACACCCATCCCCCTCTCTCTGTTGCTTTCCTGTGATTCATTTCCACAGGCAGTAACTGAGTCACCAGTCAGTTCTTTCACTCAGACAGTTTCCCTTACAGTTTGCTTGCTTATGTTCTCTCTCTGTCTTCCTTGGTAAGAAGAGGGAGACCTATCTGCCCAGCAAACACATAAAGCGCACCGTACTCTCCTGTTCCACTTGGCCACAGTATCACAGCTTAGCCTTCCTTGTTTCTGTTGAGATGCATCGCAGTGACTATGCTTTTAAACGTTTTCCCGGAGCAAGAAGGAGTTCTTGTGGGAAAGAGATCGCATGTTTTACTTTATCTGCCAGCTTTACCCTTAGGTCCCCTCGAAACTTATCATAGAATTAATGGGTTTTTTATGAAAGCACAATCTTATTAAGATAAATGAATGTTTACAAAAGTTATCCTCGTCCCAGGGCACAGTGAAATAAAAGCAACAGAAAGGTGCCTTCTGCATTTTAAACATAAGCACATCAGCTTACGGTGCTTCAGCTGCTGGATAACACTGGCAGTTTTAAGGGCTGTGTATTATGGCTCTGAATCAGAATGGGTTCTGCAGGAAAATACTTTTTTGCTTCTATCTCCGAATCCACCCCTTCCCGACAGCTTCTCAAAAGTGCCCATGGACTTGCGTCTCCGGATGCTGTGTTGTATTCTCAGTCTGGTAAACTGTGAAGGGTATTAGTGTGGACTTCCCTGTATTTCTTTCAACCTTTCTCAAGAAGGGCAAACCTCCCAGGGTGAGAGATAATGCTTTTTGTGATAACTCCTACTGAATTTCTCTGTATAATGTGTGATCTGGCAGGAGTGGTGTAAGTCAGTAGCCTGCCACTCTACCTCTGCCGTAGACTAACGGAATACATTTGGGATAAACAAAAAGATTGGTTATAGAAGAGAAAGGTCCAGCAAGTGGTGCCTCTTAGGCCTAAAACATGTAAAATTTTTACAAATTCAAGTCACATCATATAGACATATTATGGTTAGGAATCCAAGGCATTTCAAAATATAATTGAAATTCAGGTGACGGCTGAAGAAGGGATGTGAATCAAATGAAAGTAGCATTGGGTGATTAACATGATAACTCTATATGACACCATCATGAAGTACATGCAAAATCTACATTCTGAATCTCTCCATTTGATTTATCCAGTTACAGCTTTTGATTACATTCAACTAATCCTACATTGACTTGTTTCATTTAAGAATTAGAAGAGATATTTTCACTGTATTGTATCTTCTCAAACAAATCTCACATGGAAGACATTTCTTCCCATTGTAGACATGGCCCTTTAGACATTAAATGGTTTGATTTCTTTTCATGTCATAAATTTCCTAATAAAATTACATGCTTCAGTAGAAGGGGTGTATCTTTCTCTGTGCATAGTAATGTAGGTGAAGGGCATGAGTAAATGGAGATTTCTGGGAATTTTATCTAAGGTCAAGAACTAGTCAGTATTAACACCGTTTCCAGCCCTGAGCACTTTTTACAAATTCTGATTTTCTCTCAAAGAGTGACTGCCAATTTCAGACCACAAAATCTATGTCTTTTTATTAGGGAATTAAGTTCATTGATGTTAACAGATATTAAGAAACAGTGATTTTTGCTTCCTGTTACTTTTGTTGTTAGAGGTGGAATTATGTTTGTGTGGGTCTTCTTTTGGGTTCCTTGAAAGATTCTTGCTTTTTTCTAGGGTGTAGTTTCCCTTTATTTGCATTAAAGTTTTCCATCTATTATCCATTATAGGGCTGGATTTATGGAAAGGTATTGTTTAAATTTGTTTTTGTCATGGAATATCTTGGTTTCTTCATCTATGATAATTGATAATTTTGCTGGATATAGTAGCCTGGGCTGGCATTTGTGTTATCTTAGGGTCTGTATGAAATCTGCCCAGAATTTTCTGGCTTTTAGAGTCTCTGGTAAGAAGTCCAGTATAATTTTGATAGGTCTGCCTTATATGTTACTTGACCTTGTTTCCTTTACTGTTTTTAATATTCTTTCTTTGTTTTGTGCGTTTGGTGTTTTGATTATTATTTGACAGGAGGAATTTCTTTTTTGGTCCAGTCTATCTGGAGTTCTGTAGGCTTCTTGTATGTTTATGGGCATCTCTTTCTTTAGGTCAGGGAAGTTTTCTTCTATAATTTTGTTGAAAATATTTCCTGGCCCTTTAAGTTGGGAATCTTTACTCTCTTCTATACCTATTATCTTTAGGTTTGGTCTTCTAACAGTGTCTTGGATTTCCTGGATGTTTTGGGTTAGGAGCTTTTAGTATTTTGCATTTCCCTTGACTGTTGTATTATTGTTTTCTATGGTATCTTCTGCACTTGAGACTCTCTTCTATCTCTTGTATTCTGCTGGTGATGCTTGTGTCTGTGCCTCCTGATCTCTTTCCAAGTTTTCTATCTCCAGGGTTGTCTCCCTTTGCAATTTCTTTATTGTTTCTATTTCCATTTTTAGATCCTGGATGGTTTTGTTCACTTGTTTCCTTGTGTTTTCCTGTAATTCTTTAAGGAATTTTTGTGTTTTCTCTTTGAGGGCTTCTACTTGTTTACCTGTGTTGTCCTGTATTTCTTTAAGGGAATTATTTATGTCCTTAAAGTCCTCTATCATCATCATGAGATGTGATTTTAAATCAGAATCTCGCTTTTTCAGTTTGTTAGGGTATCCAGGACTTGCTATGTTGGGAGAACTGGTTCTGATGATGCCAACTAGTCTTGGTTTCTGTTCCATAGGTTCTTGAGCTTGCCTCTCACCATCTGGTTATCTCCGGTGTTAGTTGGTCTCGCTGTCCCTGACTGGAGCTTGTATTTCCTATGAACCTGTGAGCCTCTGATCTTAGGTGTGTTAGCACTCCTAGGAGACCAGCTCTCTCAGGGTTGGATTTGGGTTTGAAGCATAGTGTCACAGGGTCAGCTCCATGGTGGTGATGGAAACCAGAAGGATCCTGTCTCTGACTGCTTCACTGTTCATGTGCCCTGTGGGCTCTTGGTGGGTCCCTTTTTGGCCAGTTATTGAAACAAAAGTGGTGGTCTCACCTGTGAACTTAGAATTGACAGCATTTCTGGGAGACCAGCCCTGTCAGGGTGGGATTTGGATGAAGGGTTGTGGCACAGAATCAGCTTGGGGCCTTGTGTGATTTTTATATCTTTATAAACTTCAGAGAAACAAATAACCCTATTAAAATGGGGTACAGAGCTAAACAAAGAATTCTCAACTGAGGAATCTCTAATGGCTGAAAAGCAGATAAAGAAATGTTCAACATTATTAGCCATCAGGGAAATTCAAATCAAAAAAACCCTGAGATTCCCCCTCACACCAGTCAGAATGGCTAAGATCAAGAACTCAGGTGACAGCAGATGCTGGTGAGGATGTAGACAAAGAGGAACACTCCTCCATTGTTGGTGGGATTGCAGACTGGTACAACCACTGTAGAAATCAGTCTGGAGGTTCCTTAGAAAATTGGACATTGTACTTCCTGAGGACCCAGCTATCCCACTCCTAGGCATATACCCAAATGATGTTCCAACATATAACAAGGACACATGTTCCACAATGTTTATAGCAGCCTTATTTATAATAGGCAGAAACTCGAAAGAACCAAGATGTCTTTCAACAGAGGAATGGATACAGAAAATTTGGTACATTTACAGAATGGAGTACCGCAAAGCTATTAAAAACAATAACTTCATGAAATTCTTAGCCAAATGGATAGAACTAGAAAATATCATTCTGAGTGAGGTAACTCACAAAAGAACACACCTGGTGTGTACTCACTGATAAGTGGATATTAGCCCCAAAGCTTAGAATACCCAAGATACAATTCACAGACCATATGAAGCTCAAGAAGAATAAAGACCAAAATGTAGATGCTTCATTCATTTTAGAAAGGGGAACAAAATACTTAGGAGAGGCAGAGGATGGGAGGAACTTGGGAGTGAGAAAGGGGTTTAGGAGGAAAAGCATGCAGGAACAAGCATGGGAGGAGACTGTGGGGTGATATACAGAGTCAGGAGTTTGAACAGAGGTGTGTAGCAATAGGGCGTTGGGAACTGAGGGTAGCCACCAGCAATTCCTAGATGCCAGGAAAGCAAAAGGCTCCCAGGACTCAATGGGGATGAGATTATCTGAAATGCCCAACAAAGAGGAGGGAGAACCTGTAGAGACGAAATCCAGAGGTTGCTTAAGGGCCCTGGTTGGGGGATGGGGCCACTCACTCATTTCTAAATTTTTAACCCAGCATTGCTCCTGTCTAAAGGAAATACAGAGACAAAGTGTGGAACAAACTTAAGGAAAGGCCATTCAGAGACTGCCCCACCTGAGGATCCAGCCCATATACAGACACCAAACCCAGACACTATTGGTGATGACAAGAAGTGCTTGCTGACAGGATCCTGATATAGCTGTCTCCTGAGAGGCTCTACCAGAAACTGACAAATACAGAGGTGGATGCTCGTAGCCAACCACTGGGCTAAGAATAAGGTTCCCGAAGCTTAAGGGGTTTTCAACCCCATAGAAAGAACAACAATATCAACCAACCAGATCCTCCAGAGCTCCCACCAACCAAAGAGTACACATGGAGGGACCCATGGCTCCAGTCTTATATACAGCAGAGGATGGCCATGTTGAGCATCAATGGGAGGAGAGAACCTTGGTCCTGTGAAGGCTTGGTGACCCAGTGTTTGTGAATGCCAGGGTGGGGAGGTGGGAGTGAGTGGGTAAGTGAGAGAATGAGTGAGTGGGTAAGCATTCTCATAGAAGCAGGGGGAGTGGGACTGGATAGAGTATATGTGGAGGAGAAAGCAGGACAGGGGGTAGCATTTGAAATGTAAATAAAATATTCAATTAAAAGAAGAAATTCTCATTAAAAATGGAAAGGAAGGAAGGAAGGAAGGGAAGAAAGGAGGGGGAGGAGGGGAGGAGGGAGGAAAAGAAGAGTCAGCATAACACCAGCAGTTTTTTTGG
Organism: Rattus rattus; assembly: GCF_011064425.1. Lineage (NCBI taxonomy): Eukaryota > Metazoa > Chordata > Mammalia > Rodentia > Muridae > Rattus > Rattus rattus. Next base: position 23,821,208 of record NC_046158.1, read on the forward strand.
TGGATTTCACCGTATGAAGTCACAAAGAAAGTTAGACAAAAGCAAGAGAGTTTAATACTCTCCTGGACTATGCGGTTCTTGTGGGGTTTTTGTTTGTTTGTTTGTGTGTTTTTGTTTTTCTGTCAGAAATGTGTGTAGTTAAAGAGACAGAGTTCTTTCCTTGGCTAAAGGCTTCATTTTATAAAACATGAATATAATATTTCAAAAGGGAAGATTCCATGCAGATCAGTACTTCTTCCCAGACCTGAGACACAACAACCAATCCAATTTCTCAGAGAAGCATAATCAGGTCAGCAATGAGAACATCAAATAAACTAAAATTCCTTTTAATTTTAAACTCTTACTCTGTTCTGAATATCATAGAGGATGAGTTTCCCAAGAGTCAGCTTACTAAATCTTGGCTGTGACCTTAGGGTGGTTTTTTATGTATTAATGATGATTTTATATTAGTATGTATTCATATATAATAATATATTTTGTTTGGACCTTTTCATACAGATACATTATGTAGTTCAGTCTTTTTTTTTTTTTACATTTTTTTGAAATTATAACTACAATACTTATCCCTCCCCTACCTCTCTCCAAACAATTCTTGATTGTCCTTCTTGGCCTTTCTCAAAATTATAAAACCACTTTACAGATTGTTATTGTGTGCAAATATGGGTATAAATATATATTCCTATGTATAATCCACATTGTATGCATAACACTATGAATTGTATAGGTTATTCCAGACTATCGTAACACATGCTTTGTTTAGTGCTTTTTAGCATCCTGAGGTTTGTGGTGGTGGTTGTTGTTCGTGGACTTTTCCTAATGTTTTTCTTTATACTGTATGATCTGGTAATACAAAGAGGTTTGTTTTCTTTCTAAACGTTAAGATAAAATACAGACATAGTCTGTCAGATCCATAAGAGAATAATGTTGTATGCTTTAAAATTTTTTCAGTAAGCCCATTTTAGTCTCTTTCTGCAAAATGACATAATTATACTACTATATATTATATCACTATATATAGCAATATATATATATATAATTGTACCAATTTATATCTATATCATCTATCGGTATGTATACCATCTATCTATACCTATACCTTTATCTATATTGATATCATTGATGTCTGTATCTCTATATACATTATATATGATATTTATCAAATAGATATAGATGATATAGATATAGATGATATAGATATCAATATGTTTGAATGCATTCATGCCATAATTCCAAGAACAAGGTAATATTAAAACAAAATCTGGCTGGTTTTTCTTTACTTTTTATGAATTTACTTTTTTATTGACTAGGTATCACTCACATATTAGTTCAATTTAAATTTTTTAAATGAGGTCTTTTTTTATTACAACTTTGGAATCCCAACTTTAGAAACCTGGGAGGCAGAACCAGGAGGACTGCACATTCAAGCCCAGTTCTATTTGCACAGTGAAATTCTGTGTTGAGCAACTCAACGGTCCAGTGCCATGACTACAACCATCTCTCTATTAATGAACCAGTAATCTTAACTGTAGTTACTTAAAATTGTGGCTGAGGGCTCCTTTACAAAGGAGAGGACACAAAGGCACCTACATTGCCACAAACCTGTTGCAGCATGGATAAGCAGTGATGAGTCCTTCCCAGCATGCATCACAGCTTATGAAAGCTGCATCCTGGTGCTCCCTGTAAAACTTGGAAGCAGGCAGTTATATAACCAGCGAATCTCTGTCTCCCATCAGTCTTTCATTGCTTTAACAAGTAACCTATCTGAGGCTGAGAGGCGATGTAGCAGTTAAAAGCACGTACTACTGTTGAGAGGACACAGTTTGTTTCCTAGCTCCCACTATTGATGGCTAACTCACAAGTCACTGTAGCGCCAGGGGATCAGGCACACACACTGTGGTGGGAAGCCTCCTCCCACCACAATATATAAATAATAATGCAACAATGGCTGTCTGTCATCTTCAGAAGAGGAAATCGAGAAGTTCTACAAGAGAGGTAAGTTTATTACTAGTTGATTGGAATCTTGGATCCCTGCCTACTTTGATGAAAGAGATTTACTACCATGAGAGAGAATATTATTGTAGAAACAGTTAGCCAGAGAAGCATGTCATAAACAGATATTTTCCTTAGCACATGGGTTCTGAAGCAAATATGGGGATGGCAATGTTTAAGAAGAAAGGTGCAGGTTGAAGAAAGGGTTATTCAAAACTAAGGCTTTTTGAAAAAGACAAAAAGAAAGCTACTGCTTCATAAAGCAACTAGAAAATATAATTTGGAAAATATTTGAATGGAAGTATATTGTATGGTAAAAAAAGTCAGAACCAAAAGTTTCTAAAGGAAAATCCCAGTGACAGGTGTGGAATAACTTTTATGAGTTACTGTCCAGTAGGTTCCTCTTAACTTCTAAACAATGCACATGGTTTCTATTGTTCCTTCTGTCTTAACAGAAACAGATGGCAAGACCCTATAGCTGATGACTATGCATTTGGGTATAAGACACGTACGTCACAGAGACATGAAGCTGGAGGTAAGCTGGAGGCTTTCTTGCTGCTGGTTCATTCTCATGGTGCTGGGAGGTGTCGTACAGACGGCTGGGAAAGAAATGAGATCAATAACCTTACCTGTTTGTGGCCCACCCATGCTACCTCAGCCTCTTGCATTAAGCTATGCCAATTCATGAAATGGCAGCTTGGCTGGGATGTAAATTAAACCACTTTCTGATTGGATTTTCCTGATTCATGACAGGGGAAAACCGGTCATTTTGTAAACTAGTCAAAAATCTATGAGGAGGGTGGTCACAAACTCTGGAGGGGAACCTACTATTGATATCTTGTCAGATGGACACGTGTTAGTCAGGCTTAGTACTGCTTGGATAAAGCATCATGACCAAAAACTACTTGGGGAGAAAAGGGCTTATTTGGCTTATGATTCCACATCACTGTTCATCAAATTAGAAAGTCAGGACAGAGCCTCAAGCAGGGCAGGAGCCTAGAGGCACGAGCTGGTGCAGAAGCCACAGAAGTAGGTGCTGCCTGCTGACTTGGTTACTATGACTTGGTTGGCCTGGCTTCTTATAGCATCCAAGACCAGGAGGCCAGGGGTGGCACCACCAACGATGACCTGAGTCCTCCCTCATCAATCACTAATAAGAGCCCTATATCGAGATCTTATAGAATCATTTTAAATATCAATATTTTGTCCTTTTAGATGACTAGCTTGTTTCCGGTTGACATGAAACTCAGCAGCACAGAACATGGAGTAAAAATGTCCTCTAAATATATATATTTTTTTAGATCCATAGATCAGAGCTAATATAAGACTTTGTAAATTTTCTTTTTGTAGTAATCAATAGTTCATACAGATACTCAAAACTGGTCAAAACTGCTGAGAATAAACACCCAGGCCTAAATGGGACATTTAAATTATCCCTTTGAAAGTCCTGGAGACATTGTCAATGATGCTGGAGGAAAATAACTGTAAGAGTTAAAGATTTGGGGGTTTGCTACATAACACTGTGTTCTGGACATGATGTGGCTATTTAGAAAATGAACATACAGCAGCTATGAATACTTGTACATGATCCACACATCCATATACACACACGTGCACACACACGCACACACACACGAGCACACACATATACAGACACACACACACACACACACACACACACACACACACGGGAAAGGACAAGTTGGGAAGAAGGAAGATAGCAAGAACGGGAGGGTACTGGTGAATATGACCACAGTACATTTTTTGCAGCCTTAAAACTGTCAAAAGTAAAAGGGAACAGAGACACAACAGTCTTCATGGGGACTTGGTTTACTCTTTAGTGTGGGTTTGAGTTTGTAGAAGAGTTATGAAAGTAGCTGAGATGAGAGCTTTAAGTGACATTGTTGGAAAAGCAGACTACAGTGTAGAAACGACGCTAAAGGATGCTGCAAAGCAACGCACTAAGGAGCTGACTTCAGCCTGGTACACCATATTGCAGATCCAAGTGCTTCTAGGTTGTGTAGCATGTTCTTAGAGTAACTATAGGTATGGTTGAAATAGTTGTACTGGTTAGCTTTATCATGACTGTAACAGCAGAGGCTCCGTGTTCAAGTCATATGTAGCAATGACGGCACTGATAAACAACCAGTAACATGCAAGTGTATTTATGCAGTGGCATTTTTAATTTTAATCATCTTATAAAACGTGTTTATAAAATAGGACATGTATTATTACCATCTACTTGCCTAACTGTGTATATAGGACTGTTTGCCTAAAATGTATGTAGAAATTTACATTATTATACTGAATATATTATATCTATAGGAATTAACATTTTATAATAAGTGATTATTTCTGAAGCTCAGAATAAAATAAAGCTGCTTACTATTTCTTATGTCTTACTTTCCTAACTTTGTAACTCAACTTCTCTTCGAGTCATTACAGGCAATTATTATAACACCATAAATAACTTTCTCAACAGTAAAAGAGTAACTACCAATTTGCCACAGAACAGAGCTTCTGTACAGGAAATGGGTCAAGTAATTTTAAATAGCAGAAAAATAGACCTGAATACACAATTCTTTCCAAAACTCAATAGTTCATTGGCTTAAAGCCTTTCTTGCAGATATTAGACATAGAAGATAATGGCTAAATCTGCCTTATGACATAAGCCTAATTCTAAAGTCATTAAGGACAGTCGAAGGGGCCTGGATAAACACTTAAAACAACACTGTAAAAATCTAACTGTACTGATCATTGCACCTTCAGGTCATGAACTCCACCCCTATTCATTAACTATTTCCTTCTATACATCCCCACTTAAGATAACACCAATTGTTCTATGTACAAGTCATATTCTCAAAATCCTTTCATTTGTCCATTCATTAATTAGTTTATTCACTTTATATCCTGATCACAGCCCACCTCCTCTCCTCTCGATCTCATCCTCACATACCTACCTCCTCCTCTTCCATTATTCTTAGAGAAAGAGAGCTCCTCCCCAAAACATGGGTACCAACCTGGTGTGGCACGTCATTGCCACAGAAATAGGCACATTCTCTCCCAGTGAAGCCAGAAGACAAAGACAGCTCAGATAGGGAAAAGGGATCCAAGGGTAGCCAACAGAGTCAAACACACCCCCCATTCCAGTTGTTAAGGGACCCACATAAGGACCAAGCTGCACATCTGCTACATATGTGTAGGAGGCCTAGGTCCAGCCCCTGCATACTCTTTGGTTGGTGATTTGGTCTCTCTGAGCCCCAATGGGCCCAGGTTAGTTGGCTCTAAAGGTCTTTATGTTTTTTTAAAAAATTTTTTTATTTAAAGAATGTGTGTATGTGGGTTATTCTCTTTCTCTATCTCTTTGTGTCTTTCTGTCTATCCCTATCCCCCTCTCTATCTCTTTCTGTATTGCTCTATAAAATGTATCTGTGTCTGTCTGTCTGTGTGTCTGTATGTGTAGCTGTCTGTGGAGACCAGAAGAAGGTCTCAGTTCACAGGAGTTGTACATACAGGTGGCTACGAACCATCTGATTTGGTTACTGGGCAGTGAATGTAGTCCTTCCTGAAGAACAGTCTTAACAGACTATCTACCTCACCGGATTCTTATGTGTTTCTTCCTACAGCTCCTCAAGGAACCATAGGGACAACTTTTAAAACAATAAAAAAAAGTTTTAAACAGGTTTAAAATGCCTTCAGAGGAGATGAGTTATACTAAGGCCTTGTAACATAAATGGTGAATTTGCATCCTTCACCATACAGAAAGTGTTTTTGTGATATTGCAGATCCAAGTGACATATTTGTGAAATAGCCAGTGCTATTTCATTAAAAAGCTGGCTTGAATACCACAGAAACGACTTGTTACCCCGTACTGTGTAAAAGTGACTTGTAGTAACCATACTCTTGTTTGTAAACTGCACTTTCCAGTGTTGCCAGGGTTGAAGTATTGTAGAGTAGAAATCTTAGTGTGTCCACTTTAGAAAAGTGGTCATTTAGATGATTGAATGAAGTGAGTAGCAGTAGAGAAAAAGCACATGCTTAGAGCCTATTTGTCGTGATCCTGACAAAAGGAATGGTCTCTTTAAGACTAATATCACCACGTTGGGAATATGTGCTCTCCAGGAAGAATTTCTTGATACACTGTGTTCTGGAAAGATTACTAGGTATATAAGTAGGGGACATTGCGATCTCAATTGCTTACGTTCCATCTTCAAATCTCTGAACATTTTTTTTAAGTCTAGGCTTTAAGTTAGTGTCTGGAAAGTGCGCAAATCAAATTAGACTTAAATCACACTTTGCTGACCGTGATGCACCCCAGCATGTTAATAGAAAAGGGCCGCTTTCTTTCTGCCGGGATGGTCCTCTGACCACACATGTCTTTTGCGCTATCCTGAGATGCATTCAGAAGGGTCAAATGCTAAGCACACAGCCTGCTGCCACGAACCAGGTGTGGAAAATGGAGGCTTCTCGTCCGGTTGAGCCTTTGATGCACTGGTTATTTCTGTCAGCTGCTGTGATTAACTATGCCACTTTTTCTAAGTCGTCCTTTCCCAGAAGGCTCCTTGAGGATTACTTTGTGGTTCTTCTTGACACCTTTAAACTTTCAGTAGCCATTACACTTACACTTTTTTTTATCCTGTCATAACATTTTCCATCAGAATTATATTGATTTCTTTTGTGAAAAAATATAGTAATCCTCATAGCGACCAAGTTTTTTTTTTCTCTATTTCTGCCAGAAAGAAAACTATTAAAATGCTTACACATCTCCCTCCAACTGATACTATGCATTTAAAATGCCTCTGTGATAATAAATACCACACAGACATATGTATCCAGTAAAGGCCTTCCATTTTTATGACACTTGCTTCTCAAGAGCAGACATATTCTTTAAAGGAAAAAAACGTAGCTAGCTTTGCATTGATTGGCATTTGTTTGCTTAGCTCTCTTCTTTTGAGAGCCTGCACACCTATTTCAACCTTGAACAGTTTCCAACTGTGGTATACTGGAACATTTTTTCATTTATTAAGTTCAGTGTTGCCAACCCAAACAAAGTATAATCAGCGATGATCCGAGCAGACCAAGCTGTCTAGCACCATACAATGTATCTGCATACTAATTTCCAAATTCCCTCACATTTCCAGAGAACTAATGGGATCATTTTCATTCTGTTACAGCAACTCAACAGTTACTGAATCACCATCTGTGTTTTCGTTAACCTGAATCAGATATGAATTCTGTTATTGCAAGGTAGAGCAGCTTGTTTAATGATTCTTAATCTTTTCTTTAATTAAATCATGCAGCCAACCTGAAAAATCTATCTTAATGCAAATTAGGAGCTTTTTGGCATTCGCTTACAGTAATGCACTAATAAGGTTAATTTATGAAGGTTCTCTTCCAGTCTGTACAGATGATATTTGTTCAGTGCATATTTTTAGCATATTGTCCCTTTTTGTAATATTTTAAGTAATAAAAACATAGTTATTTTTCACTTACACAAATGAGAGATACTGTAAGCAGCACTCTCTGCTAACCAAAACTATGTATGAAAAATATGAAGAGTCTTAGGTATCGGGAGGGTGCAGTTAGCTGAATTTCAAACGCTACTTGTCTGGAAATAACTGTCTCTATCTAGCTGTTTTTTTTTTTTTGGTTCTTAACATCAGAGAGTGGAGGGAACTGAGCAATGTGATGAGGGGTCCTCTTTCATTATTCTTATTTCGGCTAAGAGCCAGATAAAGTAAAGACAAAAAAACATCGCAAGTAATCCCACGGAATCTCTGTTGTAATTATTGCTAGTTATATCTTAAACCAAAATTGCTTCCTTTCTTAATAAGTTTCATGATCAAGTAGGCACTGTGAAAAATATTCTTCATGGTATGTGCCATGTTCTGTGTGACAAATAAAATAATTGAGATGAAATAGATGATAAGTCATAGAGATAAAATCAAATGGCAAAGTTTACAAACAAGTAGGATTAAAAGTGAACAAGTTAAGAAGAATTCTACTCTTATAGTCAAGACGTTTACTTATATGCGTTTTCCCTGTCGTCTTGACTTGCATGATACATGACAAAGTGACTCCCCCCACAATGAATTTATAATTAGCCATTGTATTTCTATCAAATCTGGAGGTCTCATTTCGATAAATGATGGTAAGGATTATTAAGAAATGGTAAGGTTATCACAATCTGGTTGCAAATGATTCAGAACTGAGTAAGAGCAACCCACTACTTATATAACTGTAATAGTAAGAAGAATATGAACAAGATATGATGTCTGCACCAAAGAACCTTCGAATTTTTTGTCTGGCTTTTATCTGTACTCCTGTGTTCTAGAGTGATTTTCAAGCCATGTTTTAGCATTATCTAAAACATTAATTTCTCCTTTGTAGAATTTTTCTCAATTTTCACGATTTCTCTATGCTTCAGTGGTGATTCAGCAGGAATAGATGACAATTTCAATAATATTATCAGGAACTTTATGCTTTACCACAAACTTTGAAATAGCCTAAATTAGGTTGTTTGTTTTTCACTGATGGAGTAGAATCCTGAACTAGATACGGTTTCAAATTAAACTCATTGTCTATTCCTATGACATGTAGCCTCCATTTCTAAATAGTTGTATTTTAATATTACAATCTATTTTTTTAGCACACAACTCTGTATTGGTTATTTTCACAGTACTATTTTCAAACAGGTTATTTTCTACTTCCATGGGAATGGAAGTTTTTAAAGACTACTCTGGCGTCTTTCGTTATGGCGTCCTGAAGTATGGGCCTGCCATCCATTCCCCAGAGCGCTAAGAACCTCTGTAAGTTAAAGATGAGTGCTATGGCCTTCAGAATGACGATAAATTGTCAAACGCAGTGCATTGGTTATGACCAGCCCCTTAAGCTTCCTTCCATGGCATACAGTATAAATATATGCAAATCGTGACCCACAGATTTATACCCGCTCGACTTTGAAAAGATCAAAACAAGCTGATAAATGGAGTGACAAACGTGTTCTTGCCTTTAACTTCTAAGGTCCAGTATGACTATTGACTCTATTTATTACACCCTCAGGTAAAAATAAGTCCAGAGGGAAGCGAAACCAACAAAATAGCATCCGTCACCTGAAGAATAATTATGTGGTCTAATTATAATTAGAACCTAAGCAGGACACTGGTGTGCAGTTGCCACCAGCAAGCATAGTAAAATATTTCAAGCTCTTCCGATCCGAGATTAGAAGATTTATGAACATTAGAGATGCTCTTTGGCACCAAGGGCAGCTTTGTATTTGCCTTCAAATGACATTAGGAATAGTTTTGCCCAACAAATTGGTGAGTTCCACTGCATTTTTATTTCTTTGAGGCAGAAACTATAAAATACTGAATGATTACTTTACAGCAAGGCTGCTATTTAAAAAATTCAACTAATATTGACTGCTGTCAGATCAGTTTCTGGATTTATTGACTTAAGAAGTAGATATAAACTGAGGTGAAGGCAAGGTCAGGTCAATATTTATCTTGTGAGTCAATAGATTTGGATACAAATAAAAAGTAACGCTAAAACCATGTGCATGGTTAATAGGCAGAAGGAATAGCAGACCAGAAAGTTTATAGTTCAGAAATTTCCTTAGCATGTTTAACTTGTCAGTTTTGAGCATTATCAGATATTATTTACCCCAAAGGTATAAAGAAGTCATAATTCTAAATAATACCACAAAGGATATAGGATACATAATGGAGACATACACTGTTCATGTCTCCAGAAGACACATGGTTTTCAATCATATTGCATTATTAGATACTAAAATTCTTTCTTCATGTTAGCTCTTATTTATCTACCTGGGAAGGAAAAGAAACAAATAGGAGGATAATATTGAGCTAAATTTGAACTTTGCTCATTCAAGTGTCACTTGAAATACTGTCTCTCAGAATGAGCTATAATTTCTAGAGTACTTATTTCTCCTTCAGCTTAACACTTCATGTGTCTACTAAGTTACTCATATATTCTAGATACACAATTCTTTAATTACTTAAAAGGATGTGGTTTTCTGTATTTTCTAACCAGAGTCTCACAAATTCTCAACTCCTCAGGGCAGTTCCAGATAACAGAAAGTTAGGTACCGTTTACTGAATTCAAAGTAGAGCACTGTATAGGAAAATGATCCGAATACATAGTATTTAAGAGTTCTCAGGTTCTGGCTCAACTATTATGGGGAAAGGCATTTAGAAACCACCCCATGGTAAACCAGGAATTGACAAGTTCTAAGGAGCTCATTGATATGAGAAAACAGGGTTTCGTGCTCTACAAAAATGGATAATGAAATAGAGAATAGATGTATAGCACAGCCTATGTCAATGCAACTAGAGAGGAGAGAAGAGATAACATTCTAGTGCATTACTGTGCTTTAAGAATTTGGTATAAAGTTATAGAAAGAATACTTTATTAAGAAAATTGTGGCAGGCAAAAGTTCAATTTTGAATACACATTCACACATACACAGACAGACAGACAAACAGAGTTAGGTAGATAGATAGTAGATAGATAGATAGATAGATAGATAGATAGATAGATAGATAGATAGATAGATAGTATATAGATAAATAGATAGATAGATCTTCAGGATTATATTTTAGAAGCCCAAATCAAAAATTTATTGCTAATACTAGAAATCATTATTCTCTACCCAATAAAAAATTATCTTGGGATATGAGATATGACCCCTCAGGTGGCCAAGTTATCTGGCAAGCCAAACTTCCTCTGACTTTCACTCCCAGAACCCATATAAAACCTGGATGGGATGGGATGAGATAGGATGAGTCTCTAAATACAGCACTCTTAGGGGGAAATGGGAGGGTGTAAACTTGATTGACATGAAGCTAATTACAAAAACAGAGACCCTTTTTCAGTATTGTGGAAAGCAAGAACTGATTTGTAAAAGCTGTCCTCTGACCTCCACATGCTGACCATAACACTCATCTACCTGAGGTCTCTCACTCTCCATCTCTCCTCATTGGCCCTTCTGTCTGTCACACACACACATTAACCAAGAAATGAACAAGTAGTTGTTTTTAATTTCAATTACCTATCTGTTCTCTCTTCTTGTTGCCTTGGCACAAGCTGGGGTGCAGATCTGTTCCCCATTTCATCATCCAGAACCCGAACCCCCAGGTTAAACTGTTCTTTCAGACCAGCTATTATGTCGTGTTCTAGATCATGGCTGCAAGCTAGTTTAGGTCAGAAGCCATGCTTTATATGACTTGTTAGCTTCTCTACTAAGAAAACTGGCTTGCACATAGTAGGTTCTTCAATGTATACTAAAAGTTGAACGAAACACTCAGGAAAGTTTCACTTGCATATTATTTTACAATTAGAATTGCTTCATAATGAATGGCCTGACCAAATGCTCTATTAGTTGGATATTTATGAAAAGAAAGTATTGCTGATTATTTAGGGTGGACCGTAATGGAACTAAGCATCTTACATATTTCTATAGCAATTCTCATGTGCCTAGAGGATAGTGTGCATTACAATGAGGTTAAAGGATTTAACTATTTACTTTTTATAGTAAATTATTTTCTCAAAATGGATTATGTTTTCTTTGTATTGTAGGGTCAGCATATTATATTACCATTTCATTTTCTTTTGTAATGCTAGATAATCAATACTTGATAATTTAAAAAAAATCAGTAAGGCTTAACTGCCTTATAGTTCTGTGTGCCCAGAAGTTCAAAAGCACATTACATGTGTCTGGTGAGGCTCTTTATCCTGTCTAATATAGCAGGAGGGCAAGTTAACCTACATGAAAAGAGAAAGAAGAAAGCTAGCCCAGCTATTGTTTCTTTGCAGCCCATTTCAGTCATAATCTACCCATTCCTATGATAATGGCAAAATCTCACCCATGAAGGCAATACCAAGTTAATGAGGATAGGTCAAGGTGCTTGCTGCTCAAACCTTAATGCAATCCCTGGACTCAGCATAATAGAACCAGACAACTGACACTATTAAAAGTTAATTTCTCATCTGTTCACATGCCTTGGTTCACGCATGTGCATCCTACAACCATCATGGCATAAATACATCTTAACTATTGCAAGATAGTTATACTGAACTTGTGTTCTGGAGGAGACATTAAACCATAGCACCTACAGTGCACTGGAGACTAAATATTTGTAGAAAACTTAAGTATTAAGTAAAAATGTGTATTAAAAGACTTATTAAAGTGAAAAGCACTCTACCTGGAAGGGAAACAGTACAGGACTGCTGTGTTGCTGTGAGGATAGTTTTACTTAATATGTAAAAAGTGGGAGTAAATTTTCATTATTAGTATGCATCCCTTTTTCATGGACATATTTATCAGATATTTTTTGCACATAGAAGATTCACATCTAAGGGTAATTTTTGTTAGTATGTAGGTGTGGCAAACAACTATGCTTAAGGGTAAATACTGGTGACTTTGACATCTTCATTTAACTAATCTCCATATAAACTAAGAGAAATTTGAGTATATTGAGATGAAGAATGTGGGGTGCTGGCATAGAAGGTAGGGAGGCAAGAAATGGAAGGAAAGGGAAACATTTGTTCAGAAGCTCAAACCAGCCCAGAATATGTCACATCTCTGTGCTTTCTCAAAATGTAAGTGTTCATGCGATAATGGAAAGCAATGGATGGGAATAATGGTTCTGTGCTCTTTACGATATGGCCTAGGGATAGGGTAAACATTCTATTTATCATCTAAATGAAAATATTTCTAAGAACTAGTATTATCTTAAGCACATATTTCATATTAGTATTGGTAGGTCTGCTGTAACTCTCTAGTCAAGTTGTATGGATGGTTATGTTTTGCAGACCACTGGTATAGGAAAGTTATGAGTTCATTTCTCATCTCATTCGTCTGGAGTTCCACATTTAAGCAGTTATTTCAGAAGGTACTAATGAACATTATGACTGGAGAGATTAGAATCAAAACAATAGTTGGCCTCACAGTGAAGAGTCAGGTATTCCATTTTTTTTAATACTCACCAAGGAGATATAATTGTTCTTAGCATATCTAGGAATGTGCATCATGATTCATGGAGACCTGCATGTTCATATGGTAGAAATTTACCATAAGACCTCAAATATCCTTTGATATATTACAAACTCCTACTGTATATATGTCGTGGGTAACATCTACCTGAGTATAGGTGGTAACTAAGGCCTTAATTTAAGCTGCAATGTTCTTCTTTTTGCTACTAACACCTCTCTGAAAACAGTGTGAGAGTTAAATTAGTAGAATTTAAATAAACGTCTTTACTACCACCCCCATTCAAAGTGTAGGAAACCCAGAGCAATCACTATAAGTTAAAAGGAAACAAATTTCTGTCCTTAAAACATATCCAATTACAGACTCCTGGAAACAAATGTTTTAAGATCCCATTTATAAGTAAATGTGTATGCTTAACCTAATCATATATTTTAACTTAAAAATACATACAAATAGATTCAAGAAATGTATTATGTGCAGAAATACTGTTCAGTCTTTTCCTGGTGCAACCATAGCTCCTATTTTATGCACACAGCAAATGGAGGAGATTACATCAGCCAGAACGAAAAAAAGAATTCATTTCATTTATATTCAACTTTTCCAAAACATGACTCTTTTATTGTGGTTTTTCTGAAGAAGATGTAACTGCCAAGATATAAGCAAGGGTAAAACAACCTTCTGGAACAAGACGAAGGTTGTTTCTTAGCATCAGTTGTGACATATGCAGATTTCTATATTTAAAATGAAAACATTGAAATTATAGCTGAAAGGATTAAATATTATTTGACCCAAAAGAAAAGAAATAAATTTACCATTGTAATTTTTCAACACTGAAAAGATTGTTTCTCATCCAGAACAAAAAAGGCCCCATTTGTTTGATATCATTTTGATGAATTATTAATTTTATCACAGCTAAGATGACAGCTAATATTAGAACATTGAATTATTAATTTTCAAATGTGCAATAAAAGCAGAATAAACATAAACTGAGATGTGTTTACGCATGGGTTGCATTGCTTATATATTCTATTTAAGAAAAATATCAAAGGAAACAGAAGGAATTAAAAATCTTGTCAACACTTCTGATGAATTCTTTGAGTTTTTACTTTTCGTGTCACTTTAAAATATAATGCTCAAATAACATTATGTGTTAACAGATAGTAAATGTGATTATTGAATGCTAAAAATATGCATTATCCACATCACAGATCAACTTTGTATTGAGTATAATAGATTAGGAAGCGTCAGACTGGGAAGCATTCATGCTCCTAAAAGTCCTTTCTAATGCCCCAAAGATTACTTCATCTGGAAACAAAAACTACAACTTGCGACTCACTTAAGACACTATTGTGACATTTTTATATGATACAGTTATTCCTCCTACTTCATGGGCTAAAATCAGAGAGCTCCAGTCTTCCTCAAATGTTTATTGATTCTTATGGTTTGGTTCAAAGACAAATCATATGCAACGGAGCATTGTTGCACTGAGGGAGCTTGGGTTGAGTTTTCAAGAATCTGTTCATGGACAGTCTTGGGGTTTTGAGCACTCAAAGCCTTACTGCTGACCATGACATAAGAGTATCGCTAGGTATCACCACCATAATCACTCAAAGAACCTGGCAACTGGTTGCCCAAAGCCAGAAAAGGTCAGGAGCCATGAGATTGTGGCTGCATTGGAAATAGAGCAATGGAAAAATTTTATGAGTGAATTTTCTGGCAGGTGAAGTGAAGCCCTTGCTCATCACAGATTTCGAAGGAATAAAATTCAGATAAAGGTTGAAGTTTTCTTTCAGGTAAAAAGACAACATACTTTTGCTTCTTTGTTGTAATATTTAAAAATTTAGATCTGAGAATGAAAGATCAAAAAAAATTTTCATATTTTTGGCTTTAAATGAGGCCCAAACATAAAATTATATGATTTACCTTTACCTAATTTAGACATGAATAATTTTTAGCAAGAAATGTATTTGTGATGACAGATATACACAATAATGATGTTTAATCCCTGTTTTTATATATTATCATTGCCAAATGTTCCCCATTTTAGGGTTCCATGTGAGCTTCTAAAAGACCATTAATAAATTGTGTTATGGTATCTAAAATTAAAATCATGGTTTATCTACTATAACACCCACTATTAAATTACAGTTTTACTAGTAATCCAGTTCACAGATGAAACAGAAAGTCCTGAAATACTTTAGTACCTTCACTAGAATATATTTTGAAGAAGAGATTGTCTATTTATCTTCAAAGATATTAATTAACTTTTGTAATGTTATACAACTAATGTGAATTAAATATATGTATGAGACTGAATGTCCCTTTTTCTTATATAATACTTACATAAATTTACTATGAATGTTAGTCTTCAACTAAGAACTCTTAAAATATAAACAATGCAGAGACATTTAATTTAGCATTTGTTTTAAGAGCGCTGCATAATTAAGTAAATGAGGCCTCCAGGACACCACATAAACTTGATACTGTTAATTATTACACTTTTACATGAGATGTAGATGAGGCATGCGAGGTTAAAAGAGTATGCTATTGTTAATGTAGGAGAAGAGATCATATAGTTTTATACATATTGGCATGGCGCACTATATTTGGAATGTTGTAAATTCGAAGTAAAAAAGACTAACACCCTATGGGCCTCTTGCATTCAACAGAAAGAAGAAATTTGAATCAAGTGTTGAGACATCTCACTTCTAGGACATTGTAATTTTACTCTACGTTTACCATTTAATTTCCACTACCAACCTCAGCTGTGTGCACACCCATTTTGAGAGGCTACAAGCAGCAGGAACACTGAATGTTCTTTGAAAGACCTGGGACTCTTCATGATTCCAACTCCTGACGTTGTCTTGAGGCCATCAAGACATCAAGACCGCTTTGCCTGTGGCCTTAGATGCTACTTTCCTTTATCACAACAAACCTAAGTTCAGGCCATGCTCTTACCTTTATCATTTATACACATAAATATGGATGACATAAATACATACATACATATATATGTATCTTTCTGTCTTTCTACCTTTCTGACTTCTAATTTTTCATTTTCTTTTCCAGTCCATTCTTCCTATTCAGCTCCCCAAACCCCTTGCTCAACATCTCCTACTTACAAATCTACATCTTATTTTCTTTTTGTACAACTCACTAAATCCAATTAGTATTGACAATTTTACACGGTTATGGGGCCATACACTAAAGCACTGGCAACCTACCAGTGGTCACACTTGCCTCCCCCCCCAAATTATTCCCTGTCCCCTTGCATCCACTTGCTACACAGCTTGGATTGGGACCTTGTGAGACTCTTCCTCCATTCACAGTGGGAATGTCAACTACACTGATCTTGTGTAGGTCCTATGTATGTAACACAGATCCGGCAGGTTCATGAAACCAATGGCTAGTCATGTCCTGAAGATAGCATAAACAATATTTCTTCTCCTCCTCTGCTTCTATATATCTTCTGTCTCCTGTTATGATGTCCCCTGCTCATGTGTGTGTGTGTGTGTGTGTGTGTGTGTGTGTGTGTGTATGTATGTATGTATGTATGTATGTATGTATGGGATGTATGGGTGTGTGTGTGTATGTATGGGTGTGTGTGTGTGTGTGATGTGTGTATGGGTGTGTGTGTGTGTATGGGTGTGTGTGTATGGGTGTGTGTGTGTGTGTGTGTGTGTGCAGTGTGTGTGTGTGTGTGTATGGGTGTGTGTGTGTGTGTGTGTGTGTGTGTGTGTGTGTTAGCAATGGAATATTGCTCATTTCAAGAAGCCTGAGAACTCGCAGTGACTAATTCTCAGCATTTTGACCAACTATGAGTCTTTGCATTAGGTACTATCTACTGCAAAAGAAACTTCCCTGACTGAAGTTATGTGAAACACACATATCTGTAGGTATAAACAAATACAGAGATGGATTTTTGACATTATGGCAAATGGATATTGACATTTTGGCAAAATGATAATGGTAGTCACTCCTACTGCCTATGAATACTTAAGCTATGTTTTGACCAGGTTTATAGTATCAGGTAGGAATTCCTTCTTCTTTATCAGACCTCAAATGTGCTTTGAAGTGATTGGTTACCCCATCAAAGTTGTGCCACTATTGCACAAGTAGGGATATCTTGGCAGGAAAATTGCTATTTAAAACATGTGATGCCCAACACCAGGTAAGATCACTAATGTCTTCATTCCAACATATATGTGTTGTGAAAGTTAGCCAGCTGGGAGGTAGTTTCTTTGTCGACTCAAAATTGATTTCTCTGTGTCCTTTAACAAAACATACATTTTCAGCAGTGGAATCTTACCTTCTCAGTTATGGTTAACAACAAATAGCAATTGCTTTAGTCCAGATTGTTTGCAGGAATGTCTCTGGGGTCACCCTGGCCAATATTCTCTCAAAAGGAAAGAGGTAATGGTTGGAATTGACACTTTTTTTCAAGGTTTATATTTTATTTATTTT
Organism: Rattus rattus; assembly: GCF_011064425.1. Lineage (NCBI taxonomy): Eukaryota > Metazoa > Chordata > Mammalia > Rodentia > Muridae > Rattus > Rattus rattus. Next base: position 23,838,672 of record NC_046158.1, read on the forward strand.
TTGAGTGCTTTTATATATGTGTATACATGTGCCACCTGCTTCCCTGTTGCCTGCAGAGGCTAGAAGGGAGAGTACAAGTCACTAGAAGCAGAGCCATCACATGGGTTCCTGGAAGTGAACTCAGGTCCTCTGCAAGAACAGCAAATAACTCTTCTCCATCCGTCTAACTTGCCACTGAAGTGTTTTCCCTGATAGTCACGGATATTGAAGACTTTGAAAGAGATTTCTCCAAGCATCTGTATTCATTCCTCTGTAGACCAATTTAATTGGATTATTTCTCTATATTTAGTTTTTGAAGTCTTTATGGATTCTAGATACTAATCCTCTGGTATATGTAGATCTCTGGTATATGTATTTTCTCCAGCTATTCTGTGGGACCCCTCTCTTAACCAACTTGGCAGTTTCTTTAGCTGTGCCGAAATGATGCAATGTCACAAGGTCCCATTTTTCACTAGTTACCTCTTTCTTGTGCTACTGCGGTCATATTTAGAAAGATTCTACTTGTGCCTATGTTGAAGCATAGGGCTTTACCTTCAGCAGTATCAGAGTACATGGCTTTCCATTGAGCAACTTGGTCCATTTAGGGTTCAGTCATGTTCAAGGTGAGAAATAAGGATTGAGATTTATTTTTGATATGCAGTTTCTCTACTATTGTGTAGATGATGCTATATTTCTGTAATGTATTTTGGCATTTTTGTCAAAATAGGTAGATATAGTTGTGTGTATTCCCATGCGGGTTATCTATTCTGTCACATTGCTGTATGCATCATTTTTGTGCAAGTGTTATGCTGCTTTGACTAATCTGACTCTAGTATATTTTTAAATCAGTTGTGGTGACACCTTCTACATTGTTTCGTGTGTGTTTAGAATTGTTTTTGTTGTTCTTTTGTAATTCCCTCTGTATTCTAAAGTATTTTTTCTCTATCTGTGGAAAACAGCCCTAGAATTTTACTGGGATTTTATTAAATCTATAAATTGCTTTTGGTATGGTAGTCATCTTCATAATATTAATTCTTCCATTCTATGAGCATTGAATAATTTTACATTTTCTAATGTTTTCCTCAATTTTTGTCTAGGTTTTGAAGCCTCCATTGTAGAAGTCTTTATTTCTTTGGTTATGATGTACTTTCATTTCTAGGTTATTCTAGAAATTATAATTTACCCTTTTATGGCCATTCTAAGTAGAATTTTTCCCATATCGTTTGCCCCATATGTTTATCATTGATATATATAAATACCAGTAATTTTTTAGTTTATTTGGGTCCTATCAACATTATTAAAAGTGTTTACCTGCTCTAAGTATATGTTTTGTTTGTTTTGGTTCATTGTGGTTTGTTCTGGTAAATCCTTTAGAGTATGTTATATAGAGAATTATATCATCTTCAAATAGGATTACTTTGAATTTTTTCTATTTGTACCCCTTTTATTTGTTTATCTTTCTCACTGATCTAGTTAAGAATTTAAGCATTATATTGTAAGTGACTAAGCAGCTTACTACACTTGTTTTATTCCTAATTTTATTATCAGTACTTTGATTTTCCCTAATTTAGTGTGATATCAGGTACATGTTTTTTATCTAACCTTTATTGTATTGAGATATGCTCTTTCCATCTCTAGCCTCATGAAGGGATATTAGATTCTGTAAAAGACATATTCTGAGTCAAATATCATAATCATATGGTTTCTGTCTTTGAATCTATTTATATGATATATTGCTTTGATTAATTTATATATGTTAAACTATCTTTTCATTTTGGTATGAAACCAACTTAATCAAATGACTGATATCATCTTGAATCCAGCTTTTCTATATAAGTTTTAGCTTTTCCATATTTTATTATGACACCCATCAGAGATAACATTCTGTAATTTTGTGTGCATTTGTATTTACTTAGTTTGGGCAACACAGGATTTTTGCGGACTCATACCAAAATAAAAATGTTGGAGGCATGCCTTATTTTCTATTACATAGAATAATTAGAATAGTTTTGTTATCAGTTAATTTTTGAAGATCTGGCAAAATTTGCAGTGAATAAATCTGGGCTTTAAAAAATTTTTAGTTTGGAACCCTTTTAGTGCTGCTTTAGATCTGTTCTTTGGTTTCGTTTGCCATTGGTATCTAAATGTGTGCCCTTGTGGTCAGGTATAATACAGGATGCTGTTTCATCTTTACTATGTTACTATTTTAATATATTATGTTAATGTTCATTTGCTTGTCCATCCTTTTAATTTGAGGCACTGCCAGAACACAAGGCAAATCACAGCTTCTCTGGACAATCTGAAGCATCCCACATCCCCATACATGCAGTAAAAACACAAGAACATTCTTTTTTTATTGGATTTTAAATTTACATTTCAAATGATATCCCCCTCCCTGTTTCCTGTCCATAAACCTCCTATCCTGTCTCCCCTCCCCCTGCTTCTATATCAGGTTGTTCACCCACCCATCCACCTCTTTCTGCCTCCCCGCCATGACATTCCCCTACACAGGGGTATTGAGCCTTGGCAGGACCAAGGACTTCTCCTCTCATTGATGCCCAACAAGGCCTTCCTCTGCTACATAGGCAGTTGGAGCCATGGGTCTGTCCATGTGTACTCTTTGGATGGTGGTTTAGTCCCTGGGAGCTCTGCTTGGTTGGTATTGTTGTTCTTATGGGATTTCAAACCCCTTCAGCTCCTTCAATCCTTTCTCTAACTCCTTCAATATGGACCCAGGGCATCTGCCTCTGTATTTGTCATGCTCTGGCAAAGCCTCTCAGGAGACAGCTATATCAGACTCCTGTCAGCTTGCACTTCTTGGCATCAGCAATAGTGTCCGGGTTTGGTAGCTGTTATGGGCTGGATCCCCAGGTGGGGCAGTCTCTGGATGGCCTTTCCTTCAGTCTGTGCTCCAACCTTTTTCTCTATATCTCCTTCTATGAATATTTTTGCTCCCCCTTCTAAGAAGGACTGCAGCATCTGCATTTTGTTCGTCCTTCTTGAGCTTCATGTGGTCTGTGGATTTTATCTTGAGTAATTCTTATTCCTATATTATTTGTTTTTAAAGAAACCAAAATTCCCATTACAACTATCAGTATATATTAAGGTATTAATGTTATTGTAATGTAATATCTTATTTTGTGAAATTTTCACACATCAATGCAATACTGTATTCATATTATGTCCCCTTCTCTCTCTGAGTCCTCACATGCCAGCCCACAACTGCTCCAATCCATGGCATCTTAGTATATGTGTTAGGCTCCTTTAATATTGCTCATGTGTGTACATGGCTGCTATGTTAGAATTGGATAACCTATAACAAGGTTGATTTCTGAAGATGTTTGCTCTGTAAGACTATTGATCACTCTCCCTCATTGGCATCTCATAGGGTCCTCTGGTACTATGGCAACAAGTCCTTGGGAAGGTAACTTTCACACCAGTTCCAGCTTGTTTCCTCAAATCCTCCTTTTCAATTTTGTGACGTCTTCAGCTATAGGATCTTACCTTCATATTCTGGGATGGAATCTAGGGCAATAGTAATAGCCTATATTGTTTGGGGAGTTTCTTGGACTCCTAAGAAAGAGCTTGAAAGGCAAGCTGAAGCACCATTATCAAGACCCAGGGAACAATGGAAGTAGTGCTTTTAATTTGGAAACTAGCCTGGTAATCTACAGTTTGGTCATGTATGTATCACCAATTGTCTATCCCTCTCTCACCTCTCTCTTAATTTCAGGTTGGCTTAGTTTACTCCCCCACTCCTTGTTTTAAATGGACACTTTGGATAGAAAGCAGAACATGTTATGAATACTGAGGTGAGCATACATTATTAGGTTTGTGTCCTAGCACTCCTGCATTTTGCCACCAGGACATACTTATATATGAATTCATTCCAAAGAAAATTCGTATGTAGTTTTAGAGTGTAAGTATTACAAAGGGCATCAACTGATCTCTTCACTACTTTCATTCCTAAATTTTAGAAGGAAATGGTGATTGGCTAGAGGGGTCTTATTATTTCAGTGACCCTAATGAAAGTGTTAGAAGTGTTACCTCCTTAATTCTAAATCATAGAGAAATGAAAAAAAAAAGCTAACATATGTCATGGTGACCTTTTGAATTTATAAGTTCTTTTAGATAGTTCTCCTGGAGAGCACCCGGTATGTACATTAAAGCAGCTATTGAAGTTTCTGCAGAATTACATATTCCACTTGTGCTTAAATTCACTCCTAAGAATTGAAATTGAAAATAAAAGGCTGAAAGTATTCAGCTGAACTTGCTTGTGGATGTCATTAGATTCAAAAACTTCTGCCTACCATCTGGGAGTCCAGGAAAGTTTGGGAATAACAGTATACTGAATAGAAAATCAAAGGTAAAGATTGAACTCCTCTCACTGGTAATACAGTGTTTCTAAAAGCAGGGCGCCATTAACTTTTTAAATACATTTGGTACAGCATCTTCGCAGCCTAGGAACCTTTGACCGTTCAAAACAGGATGTTATTCTCTTACATCTCTTGCCAGAGTGGCTGGAAAAGCAATAGTCTTAAAGGAAGTGTAAACATCTTTTATTTAGCTAAATGAAGTGTGAACTCACACTGCTATATTAAAGAAGCCAATACACACACACACACACACACACACACACACACACACACACACACACACACACCTACAATTTGCTCTGGCTGAGAAGTGTGAAAACACAGAGGAATCACATACAGAGCTTTATGTCTTGTTTAGAGATGTCAGAATCCACATTTTGCTTATTGTATTGCAGTTATAAAAGAACCATATAGCTATCAGTTTTGTCAGAAACTAAGCACTTTATCAAAATTAACTAATTTTATTTTTAAAGTAATTTAAACCCTCTATTAAACAATAAACTATTCATTAGCTTCAAGTTTTTAAACATCTTCTCAAATGGCGATGTTGAACCACCAAACAAGCCTTAACAAGTTAAAAAAGAACCAGTACAAAGCTTATCTTTTGACGCAGTGTTAAGAAACTCGAAAACAATGGAAAGAGAGATTCTGAAAATTTAGACTACTCCTCGAAGTTAAGAAACCTCTTATCCCATAGGATTATGATGTAACCAAGACACAGGGAACCTATGTGATTTGTGAACATAACACAGAAAATGGTGAAAGGAAAAATTTACTTCTCTCCAATTTTTCATGTATATGGAAGAAAATATTTTCACAATTATTTTTAGTGTGAAACAGGACACATGTCAACAAAACTACTTACTAAAGAATTAAGTCTAAATCTCATGGTGTTTGTAACTTAGTAAAAAAGCAACCAAATTATTGGATTCCTTTAGCCATCTACTGATTCATCATTCAGATTTTCCTAATTATAAAAATCGTTCATGATGTCCACAGAAGGGCCAGCATGATCCACGGAGGCAATGAACCGTCCCAGAAAGGTCCTATGAAACTAAAAGAAGCCACAGAACTCAGTGTAATAATCAGAAGGACAATAAAGGTAGACCATACTGCTGCAGGTGATGGTGGGAAGCAAAAGGAACAAGGAGAAGAAGAACCTTGACTAGTCAAATTCAAGCCTTCTCTAGAGGCTTTTGAAAAGACGCAGGAGAAATAACATCTCTAGGCTTCCTGTCCTAGAGTCTGCTAAGCAGAAAGTGGAGGACCTCAAATGTAACCTGGACATGCTCACAGAGCTCTACAGCATTATTTTATCAGCAGGGCCCGGTAACTACCAAGCAAGGCTTCCAGCTAGAACAGCCAAGTCCAAACCTATACTGCTGTGGTTGCATTTTAGAAAGTTCTGCACTGTTTCCGTGCATCTGATCACATCAAGTTCTCTGAAACTATCCTGGCACCACATGGCAAACTCTTAAGACAGGAAGCTCCCCCCAGTATTCCATCACCAGACCCCCACAGGAGGCTGCGATCCACAGTGGTACTCCATCTGGGCCAAGAGACCACACAGCTTGTATTAACACAACAGCCACCCAAGGCAAGAGTGGAGCAGCCTGCTCTCCTGAGGATCACACATTCTTGGTATTCTAGTAACCTCATCTCTGTGGGACGGAGTATTCCTTTGAATACTACAGTCCGTGACTGAATCAAACACATTTAAAGCCATCATTCTTTTGGCTGCCTCATCTCTTTCCCCAGCTCAACAGCTACCAGGAATGTGCTCAGTCACCTCCCATATTGACCACCTCAAAATAACACGCGCTACTTGCATGCATATTTTTGAACCTTGCTACCACTTGGCAAATATCTGGTCTCACGTACCAGCTCATACTCCTTAGAAAAAAGGCCATTTAGCTTTATCAAGAGCAGCCAACTATGAGTCTCAAGCGACAGTCCTGTGGGCTATCCTATTTGTTGGCTCTTTGTTGTTTTTTTTAATTCTTTCTTTGTTTTGCTTACCCCTTTATTTGGGGTCCCAGATTATTGGAGAATAAAGCCCACCCAGACCGTGACAGGCTTCAGTTCGAGCGCTAGCTGGAAACATCAAGAAAATCCACTGTGGTGGAAATCTTTTCAAGTTGAACTTCTGTTGAGCAGTTGCAGGAGCTTGTGGTTTTGTGGTAAAATTTGTCGGAGCAAGTTGTGGAAGTGGCTAAGTGCTGTAAGTGGTAAGTAACTAGACAGGGTTCACAGGGCTGTGTGAAAGGGTGTCTCCTTCTTCCCATCAGTTTTTGATCCCTTCTGAAGTTTGAAAAGCGCCTTCTACTATTTGACAACCAATATAACATGCCATATTTTTATTTTATAAAGTTTATTGTTGCATGTGAAATAAAGTTGCTATTCGAAACTATGATTTCCTGACAGAAATTATTTTGGGTGAATGTTCATTTATGTAACTGGCATACAATATTTTTATGAGAAGATATCTTTGAAGCACAGGATAAATATGAACAAGGACTAATTCTAAAGTAAGGGTTTAGGGCATATGCTGGTTAATATTTAAACTGGAAAAATAATTACAATAAATCAAAACAAATATGAACAAAAATTGACATATCTAAAATTTTAAGTGACCATGTTAAATTACATTATGACAAAGAGGTTGCAAATTGGGACAACCCAAGACATTCAACATGGGTTAAAGTGGTAGAAGACCAACAGGCAATGGAATGGTATAATAGAGAGAGAGAGAGAGAGAGAGAGAGAGAGAGAGAGAGAGAGAGAGAGAGAGAGAAGAGCACATTCTCTCCTGAATAATGAAAAAATGTTTAAGCAATGGCCTCACAAGATTGACATTTTATATACTGTGATATAATAGGGCTCATTTAATAACAAAGACAAATAGAATAATTAGAGAGAGATATTGTGGGGTGATTTTCATTGTTTGGTTGATAAGATATAAAGTGAAAGTTGAATACGCAGAATAGAAAAATTTGGCTGGACTGACAACTATTTAAAAAAGTTTATCTCTTTAGTACTATATGTAAGCAAATATATATACAAATATACCCACAGTGACATAGCTAAACTTTCAAATATACATACATTTTTTCATTATCTCACTATTATATATGTATCACATTGTTCATATTTTAATTTATTATCCAACCAAACCTGTGCTGTTGAGCTTTAGTTCAAACCATCTTTTTATAACATCTTAGGATTGAAGGAGCTGAAGGGGTTTGCAACCCCATAAAAGGAACAACAATATCAAACAACCAGATCCCCCAGAGCTCCTGGGAACTAAACCACCCATCAAAGAGTACACATGGCAGGAACCATGGCTCCAGCTGCATATGTAGCAGAGGATGGCATTGTCTGGCATCAAGAGGCGGATAACCCCTTGGTCTGGTGAGGACTCCTTTCCCCAGTGTAGGGGAATGCCAGTATGTTGAGGTGGGAGTGGGTGGGTGGGAGTGGGAGCATCTTCATAGAGGCAGGGGGAGGGGGAGGATTGATGGGGGAGGGAATAAAATTTGAAGTGCAAATGCATAAAATATCCAAGAAAAAATAAAAATACTGGAGGAAATAGCAATAGGATCAGCACCATAGAGATTTGGGGAGTAAGAGCACAAACTCAGGGTGAGTCTGGGATACCTAGTGAGACTCTTGTCTCAGAAAGAAAAAGTAGAGACTAAAAAGTTAAGTCTACTTTTGCTGTTTGTTGAAGAATCAGAACCTTAACATTCAGAAGAGCTAACTTTAAATTTAAGAATGTAAGCCTGTGTCTGAATACTTTGTTTGCAACATGTTTTTTAATTTATAAATGTGTGTAGCAAACTAGATTTTTATAAGATTTCCATGTGAATAAATTTAAATGAGCTCTGTGTCCTTTAAGATTAATATATCCATACTTGAGCTCCCTCAGCTTTGATCCTGAATATATACACATTATAATCAAGTTGTGATGTGTTCCTGATAAAAATTTAGCTTATATAATTATATTTATGCAACATGGAGAATCCTTATCCTTCAATTCAGTTGCTTGCAATTTCTAACAACACCAGAGTCTTAGACTTGTTTCCATTATGAACCCTACCCAGGGTTATTTCTTTATACAGTTTTCCTTTTATTACATATATTTCTTTCTTTAATAGGATAATTGTGGTTAACAAAGTTTAGGCTTAAAGAATGAAAACAAATATTGACACCATATTTCTCTAAGGGTATTATGCAAAATTTTTTAAATTCCTGGAGAACTTTCCTGACAGATGAGTGTTTTTAAATTCAATCGTTTCATAGTCTTTTGCTTTCTTTTCCACTGCTAGTGTTAGTAAAGCCAAAGAGGAATGAAGTAAACTACAGAGAAAAAACTGAGATTTTAGAAGCTAAACTTATCATTGGGTATTAGCCCTTTTAGTTGCTATACTTGAAGTTTGATGATGGCTATCCCAATATGACTTTCTAGTCTTGTGGACAATGGCTGCATTGCATATGTAACAGACGATGGCATTGTCTGGAATCAATAGGAGTAGAAGCCCTTGATCCTGTGAAGGCTCGATTCTCCTGTGTAGGGGAATGCCAGGGAGGTGAGGTGGAAATGGGTGGGTGGGCGAGGGAGCATCCTCATAGAAGTAGAGAGGGTATGGGAGAGGGGGTAACTGGGAAAGGGAATAACATTTGAAATGTAAACACATAAAATGTCCAATAAAAATTGCTGCTGTTTATGTACTTTCCCAAAATTGTGGTAAATTTTTCTAAAATTGTGGTAAAATAATCTAAGCAGGGGAAGAGATTATGTGTGACATGTAAGTATAATTATGACAAGGCTAAAAATTCATTAAAGTTACTAATCCTTTGAATATACTGTCCATTTCCACCAGTGTTAGATGGAGTTGCTGACTTTAGGTTATATAGAAGCATAGAAATTTCTTCTATTACCTTTCTTTGCCTTTTACAAGTAAAGATAAAACGCAGGGGTGAAGGCAGATGGGAGGTGCTTCTTTGCAATCCTCTCACAGGTCAGTATCTCTGCCTCCTTCTCAGGGTACGTCTAAATATCAATAAGACAATATCTAATAAATAAACTTTCTGGAAAGTAGAATGTAAATATAAGGCATTGTAATTTATTATTTCTCACATATTCTTTATGGTATTATCTTGATGTGTGTTCTCAATAAAAAGTAAAATACCATAAGAAAGAGGAAGTTAATGGAGAAATATTCTGTGAGTGAAGGTTGTTTAGTCTCTGAAGTTATTCAGACTCAGGAGATTTTCTTTGTAAAGAGAACTCCTGGCACTAAGAGTCTTCTAAAAGAAAACACAAACACCCCCAAATGCCTTGAATTCTGTATGTGTTAGGAAAACCCACAGTAAATACTGACTCAAATATGTTTCTCTTATAAAATAACAATGCTCTATCAATTCACTAGTTTAAGGTTAGACCTTGTCTTTTAGACCCATGCGTATTTCTGGGCTATAATGCTTTGCCGAGCATGTTTGAAGCCCTATAATTAGCGCCTGCCATTAAGGAAAAAGAATAAAAATTTTCCTCTTGATTTATCATTTTGCACAATAGTTAAACAAGGGGAGTAACACTCTACCATGAAGAATTTTATAAGTTACAAGAAGTAACTGAGTTGATTTCATTAATTGTCATGGCTTATTCATAAACACTGTAAAGATATTCAAAGTTAAAAGATGATAACAGTTGAGATGTACCATTGACCAAATATTTTGTTGCTACTTCCATATCAAACCAAAAAGAACAGTTCCAGCCCAAGAAACTTCACCCACACTACCACCTGACATCCATGAAAATGCCTTTAAAGCAATAATGAGTCCAACTTCTTTGCCTGGGTAAATTCCGTAGTTGAAAATCTGAATATGTAGAGGTCAAATAAAGCAATATAATTAATTTCAGGTGGTTTTCCTAGTGAAAGCACAGGATCAAGATTGGCCAAGACAGATTTTCAATTACCACATTTATCATGCAACAATAGGTATCCTTAAAAAGAATAATATCCTCATAATGTGCAATAATATCCCAGAAGACTCTTTAGCTAAGTGGTTCTGGTGGTCTGTTGATAGTGCTGTTAATATTGGCACTCACTATGACTGGTTTGTGATATCTTATAGAGAAAATAGATTGGGACATCTTAAGTTTTTCTATTTTCTCTTTAGACTTTTTAGCTCACACTCAATGCAATAGAAACATTTTGTGAAACACACACACACACACACACACACACACAGACACATACATCTATATGTATGCCTGTGCACATACATCCATAGGTCAGGGAAAATGTGGGCTGTTCTGCCCTGTTCTCTCAGTGATAATTTTTGTTAACAGCTTGTAAGCCTGGAGTTAGGCTAGCAGGCAACAAGCCACATGTAGCCTTTTGTTTCTGTCCCAAACTGGACTGTAGTTACATGCGAGAATACACAACTGTAAACATCACATTTCCTCAGATGAAGTGAAAAGATGAGAGCCTACCAATGATGTGCAAATACCTGACTTGGGCTGAGCCCAGAGCATTTCCTTTTCTGTTCTAACTATCCCTAGGCCTAGACCTGAAAGCTTCTTAGTCTCTGTAGAATCTAATTTCAAAGCTGACTGATTCATTCCAGCTTTTCTCAGCTTCTGACTGAATTGCTCTGACTGGTCTCATACTCACTTTGGAAATACATTCTAATCTTGCACTTTCTCATTCTCTGACTAGTTCTGTCTTCTCTGTGTCTAGTTTGTTCTCTCTGTAACCTGTCTTGTTAAAACTGCCATTACACACACACTATCTACCACACACCACACCTTTTTTCTCTCTCTGCTTTTAAGTAACCCCTCTTCCTCTGCTACTCTTGTGTGAGTTTGGATATATCCTATCTCTGACATATTCCGCCAAATCTTTCTCTGATTCGTCACTTTGTCTGCTCCTCGATTAGGTGCAACTTTCAAATATGGGTGCTTTGTTCTTAAAATGTTATTTTTGAATGTGATCTCTTGCACGGTCAGCCATATTGAAGGAATAAAATTCCTCCACACACAATAATAACTTTCTACATGGATGCTGGGGTTCAAGTCCATGTCCTCGTGTATTGACAGAAAGAGTCCTATGTCCTTACCCCTGGAGATGCCTCTATAGCTTTTGGAAAATTACGACAATTGTGAGCTAACAATTTTATAAAATGAAATTTAAGTTATTTCATGCTATTTTAAAAATAGTCATGGGGCAGGAACTTATGCTACCCACACTAAAATAAACAAACATAATTGAGTAGTCAACAAAGTAAAAAAAAATAACATTTTGTATTTAGATGTCATTTCTAGTAGTAATTTCATCAGAGGATGAGTGTCTGCATTTATGCCTCACTGAATTTGCTGTCTCTTGTATGTGGAAATCAGAGATAGTTTCCATTCAAACTCCTCTCCCAGCATTTGATAACAGCAAATAAAGTGGAAAGACAATGCAATACATATAGCATTTTCTTTTCTTTTGAAAATAGATTTTCATTTATTTTTTTGAGAATTCCATTCAACATATTTTGATAGTATTCCTCACTACTGCCCCCCACAACTCTTTTCATATTCTACATTATTTTCCTGTCTACCCAACTTCTTTCTCAATTTCTCTATTATTTTCTGTCTCTGTCTCTCTGTCTGTGTCTCTTTTCTGTCCCCATCCTTGAATCCAGTTCGTGTTTTTGTCTTGTATGAGCCTCTGTGCATTCCGTCACAATCTATAAGTTTATGTCTGTATCTGCCCCTTTATATCAAGAAAACACTGTTTCCTGGAAGCCACCAAATACCTCTTACTCTGAAAATATTTTTATATTGGTTATTTTATTTATTTGCATTTCAAATGTTGTCTCCCTTCCATGTTTCCCCTGCTCAACCTGACTATCCCACTCTTCCTTCCCCTGACTTTATGAGAGTGCTCCCCTAACCACCTACCCACTTCTCCTAGACCACGCTAGCCCTACACTGGGGCATCAAGCCTCCACAGGTCCATTGAGGCCAAATAAGGCAATCATCTGCTACATATGTAACTGGAAGCCAAGGGTCATTTCATGTGTACTCCTCAGTTGGTAGTTTACTCCCTGGAATCGCCGGGGTTTGGGGAGGTCTGGTTGATTGGTATTATTGTTCTTCCTATGGGGTTGCAATCCCCTTCAGCTCCTTCAGTCCTTTTCTTATTCTTCCACTGTCCCATGCTCAGTACAATGGTTGGCTATGAGCATCGACATCTGTATTGGTCAGGCTCTGGTGGAGCCTCTCAGGAGACAACTATACCAGGCTCCTGTAAGCAAGCATTTCTTGGCATTAGCAATAGTTTCTGGGTTTAATGTTTGTAGTTGTGTTGGATCCCTAGCTGAGGCAGTCTCTAGATGGCATTTCTGTCACTCTCTGCTTGACTGTTTGTCCTTCTAATTCCTCTAGACAGGAAAAAAAAATAAAGAAGGACTGAAGCATCCGCACTTTGGTTATCCTTGTTCTCAAGCTTCATGTTATCTGTGGACTGTATCTTGGGTAATTCGAGCTTTTGGCCTAATATTCATTGATCTGTGAGTGCATACCATGTGTGGTTTTTTGGGGAGGGTTACCTCACTCAGGAAGATATTGCCTATGAGTTTCATGACGTCATTGTTTTTGATAGCTAAGTAGTACTCCATTGTGTAGATGTACCACACTTTCTGTATCCATTCCTCTGTTTAAGGGCATCTGGGTTATTCTAGCTTCTTATAAATAAGGCTGCTATGAACATAGTGGAGCATGTGTTCTTGTTATATGTTAGAGCATCTTTTGGGTATATGCCCAGGAATGGTATTTCAGGTAGTGAAATGTCCAAGTTTCAGAATGGTTGTACCAGCTTGGAATCCCACCAAAAATGGCAAAATGTTCCTCTTTCTCCACATCCTTCCCAGCATCTGTTGTTGCCTGAGTTTTTTATCTTAGCCATTCTGACTGGTGTGGGGTGGAATCTCAGAGTTGTTTTAATTTGCACTTCCTTGATGAGTAAAGATGTTGAACATTTTTTTTAGGTACTTCTCAGCCATTTGATATTCCTCAGCTGAGATTTCTCTGTTTAGCTCTATACCTCATTTTAAAATAGGGTTATTTGATTCTCTGCAGTATAACATTTTTAGTTCTTTGTATATATTGGATAGTAGCCCAATATTAGATGTAGGACTGGCTAAGATCATTTCCCAATCTATTGGTTGCTGTTTTGTCCTATTGAAAGTGTCCTTTGCCTTACAGAAGCTTTGCAATTTTATTAAGTCTCATTCGTCGATTCTTTATCTTAGAGCATGAGAAATTGGTGTTCTGTTCAGAAAATTTTCCCCAGTGCCCATGTGTTCAAGGCTCTTCCCCACTTTTTCTTCTATTAATTTGAGTGTATCTGGTTTTATGTGGAGGCCCTTGATGCACTTGGACTTGAGCTTTGTACAAGGTGATGAAAATTGATCAATCTGCATTCTTCTACATGCTGACCTCCAGTTGAACCAACATCATTTGTTGAAAATGCTGGTTTTTTTTCCACTGCATGGTTAGCTCCTTTGTCAAAGGTCAAGTGACCATAGGTGTGTGGGTTCATTTCTGAGTCTTCAATTCTATTCCCTTGATCTACCTGCCTGTCTCTGTACCAATACAATACAGGTTTTTTTATCACCATTGCTCTGTAATACTGCTTAAGGTCAGGGATGGTGAATCTCCCATTAGTTATTTTATTGTTGAGGATAGTTTTCACTATTCTGGGTTTTTCTTATTCCAAACGATCTTGCAAATTGATCGTTCTAACTCTATGAAGAATTGAGTTGTAATTTTGATGGGGGATTGCACTGATTCTGTAGATTGCTTTTGGCAAAATGCCCATTTTTGCTATATTAGTCCTGTCAATCCATGAACATGGAGGTCTTTTTATCTTCTGAGATCTTCTTCAACTTCTTTCTTCAGAGACTTGTCAGACAGATCTTTCACTTGCTTGGTTAGGGTCACACGGAGGTATTTTCTGTTCTTTGTGACTATTGTGAAAGGTGTCATTTCCCTAATTTCTTTCTCAGCCTGTTTATCCTTTGAGTAGAGGGAAGCTACTTTAAGTAAATTTGTTTGAGTTAATTTTATGCCCATCCACTTTGCTAAAGTTGTTTATCAGACTTACTATTTTTCTGGTGGAACTTTGGAGTCTCTTAAATATACTATCATATCATCTCCAAAGAGTGATGTTTTGACTTTTTCTTTTCCAACATGTAACCTTTTGACCTCCCTTTGTCATCTGATTGCTTTGGCTAGGACTTCAAGTACTATATTGTATAAGTAGGGAGAGTGGGCAGCCTTGTGTAGTCTCTGGCTTTAGTGGGATTGCTTCAATTTTCTTGGCTAATTTTACTATGTTAATCCTGCTCATCCATGAGCATGGGAGATCTTTCCATCTTCTGAGATCTTCTTTGAAAATCTTTATGTGCTCTCTTACATGTAGAGCAATGAACCTTAATAAGGACAGTGGAATATAGACATCCTATTTAGGGTTGAGCATTCTTACTTTTGTACATTGTCCATTTCTGGGTTTCTATGCTAAGTCAAACTTATTCCAAAATGTAGGTTCTCTAATGAAGTTTGATGGATATACTGCTCTGTTTGTATAGTAATATATGATCAGGAGCCATTTTTATTGCTATGTCCAATTGGCAAAATAATAGGTTTTATCCTAGGGTAAATGTGTTATTTAGCTACAGGTTCCTAGCTTCAGTTACAGTGAAGTATGGGTTCCATCTTATGAAATGTTCCTTGAACCCAACCAAAGAGAAGTGATAAACTCCCATAAAATTTGTGTCATAACCATTGTAGTAGTGAACATATCCAATCAGGAAGGTCATTATTGTAACTGACTATGTTCACAGTGGGATGTGATTCATGACTGTTTTTCTCCTCAGGTAGAGTACATAGCAACTTTCAGAACTATTTAAGCTATCCAGTAGAAATGAATCTTCCATTTAAGCACAAGCTGTACTTCCCCACATGGCAAACAAGTGATGTCATGCTTAGAGGGTAACCAATAGCAATGGCAATATCCTGTGATATTTCAGAGGCTCTATATAACTTTTGACCAACAACTTAAAAAGAGTTAACCTGTTCTTTCTATTTGACATTTATGTTGATTAGATAGAACTTTGGCCCCACCACCCATTTTAGGGCAATTCCATTAAAATTCCATCTTTCTTAACCTATTGCTTTCCATTGATGCTTGTAGCCTCTATTTTTCATAATTTTCTCAAAATTTTAACATCAAAGCCTTGGTTTGATTTGTCACAATAGAAATCTTTCTTATTTCTTATTATTCTTTATTTTTGTAATTTTAGAAAATTGATGAGACAGGAAGAATTTTTAGTGTGTGAATAGCATCCTTCAACATTTAGACACTGTTGTATATTTAAGATTAGTGTCAGGGCTTAAAGAAGGAGGAATAAGATTGACCATGGATTTTCCTAAATAGTAAAATCTGTTTAGAATAATAAGAGATTATATATCATCAAATCTGATTTTCTACCCTACAATGTTATCTGGCTCAGAGTGATTATCTGGATCAATTAGATTTTCTTGCTTTGGTATGGAACTTACCATTTTGAAAAGATTGATGAGGAAACCCACGCATGTCAAAACTCAAGACTCAAGAAGTCATAAATGAGATATTAAAATGTCTCTGACTGGAGAAACAAAACAGTTTAGGTAGCTATGAAGCCCATGAGAAGACATGTATACACAATCATGCTCACTAGCTTTTGAGCAAGGAAGTAGGGTAAATAAGAATAATATGAAGAATAAACAGAAATATGCAAATAGTAACCATGTGTCTTGGAGCAGTTACAGACCAAGAGAGAAGAGTCCTTGGCTAAGGTATCTTGCTTTGACTTGAATCCTGAACTAAGGTCATGTTTGTGTCAAAGTTTCTGCTTTGTAGTTTTCTTTTTCTTCAAATCCCATAAACTTATATCCTTGGGATAAATAACTTTCCATTCAATACAGATTAATTCTGCTCTCATTTTGTAAGCTGGTAATAACTTCCATTCCTCATACATTTAAATAAAGAAAAGAGATAAAAAAAATTTAGACAAGCATCTCATCCATTAACATTAGAACCTCAGCAATATTATCAATTCCTAACACCTATATCACCTTGTAACTGCGAAGACTTTCCAGGTGATGTGTGAAAATTAATAATATATTCAACTTTTGCCTATATAATTAGGCAATTAAATTTAGCAAGGCTGTTTTACGTGCTTTTAAAATGCATGGCATTATGTTAAGTATTTATAGGAATAATCTCACTTTTTTTCAGTCGACATGTAGTTTAAAGGTCTACAATGATATGGGTAATAATGTTCTAAGAATTGAGTAAAGTGGAAAGACTTAATAATAGAATATTATGCAGGGATCACCCTAAGTCAAAGGCTGAATAGAAGAAACGTTCATGTTGAATTACATTGCTGATATATACTATAAAAGACAACTTTTTCAAAATGCTTAATGTTCACTTAAAACTTATATAACCTCACAACTTTTTTCATAGTGATAAAATAATCTGACAACCACAACTTAATTGGGAAAGAGGTTAACTTTACCTTACAATTCCAGGGTGCTTCCTATTATGTCCGGGAAATAAATGCCTGCCTGTGAATCCTCAGCTCACTAGCACCATTATTATATAGTCTAAGATTCCTTGTGTAGAAATAGTGGCACCCACAGGGGGCTATCCAGTCTTATTTTGATAATTTTTCTTCCTTACTATCCCTGGTTATTGGAATATACCCTAATGATATTTTCTTGTTACCTTTTATAGGTAAAATGTGAGTGGAAATGTGAAGATATTTCTTTTTCCATCCCTTCTTAACTTTTTTTAAAGTTTTGTTTTGTTTTCTGTTTGGTTTTAATAATTGTTGGTATGTGAGGATTCTTCTTGTCCTGATAATTTTTTTTTCAATTTGATAGAAGCTTGAGGTACATAGGAAAAGGAAAGTCAATTGAGAAAATGCCTTCATCAGTTTGTGTGTAGGCAAGCCCATAGGTGTATTTTCTCTATCATTGTTTGAGGCAGGAGGGTCCAGGTTACTGTGGATGGTACTAGTCCCAGGTAGGTGGTTCTGGGTAGTATAAGAAAAAGAGATAAGCAGTCCATGTAGAAGTAAGACACTACACTGAGTTTGTTCATGAGCTTTGCATCATTTTCTTTGACCAATGTTAGGCCTTGAGTTCCTACCCTTGCTTTCTCTTGTGATGAACTTTGTCTTCTTAACTAAATAAATTCTTTCCTCTTCTGTAAATGTAATTTTATTCACAAGATGTAATCATTATCTCAAAGACCTATTGTGGAATAAACTCACACTTTATAGTTCTTTGTGAACTCTGGTTGGCTGGTTCAACTTACCTGCTTTGGCTCAAACTCCTTTCCAAGCTGAATGATTCAATCTGGCTTCTCTCTGCTTCTCACTGAATTGTTCTGCTTGGCCTCAAACTAACTCTAGCAATTTATTTTAGGCTTCTGTCTCCTTCTTCTTTGATTTCAATGGCTTCTGCTGACCTGTACTGAACTTCATGAACTGTTCACCAAACTCAACTCTACTTGCACTCCTCTTACTGCCCTGACTTTTAATTGACTGACTCAACTCAATTCCAACTACACTGAACTCAGTTATCTGCACAGAACTGATTGTCCACTCACTCTCTTGTTTTTTGCACTGCTCTTAAAAACCCTCCCATTCCTGTCTGTTCTTGTGAGGGTCGGGCACATTCCATCTCTTATTCGTTTTGTCAAATCTGTCTGAATTGTCACTTTGTCTGCCCCTCAATTAGAAGTCACTTTGAAACATGGCTGCTTTTTTTGTACAAATTAACCTTGCACACATTGTTTAGGATTAAAGGTATGTACCAGGGGTGTGTCTGTATTCTAGCCAGAGTAGCCATGTTGCTGGATTAAATAAAAGTTCTCTACACTCTCCAAGTAGCTTTTGGTTACGGTCTCATGGTCTTTATTACAGCAATAGGAATTTAACTAAAACATATATATACCATGCAAAACACACACACACACACACACACACACACACACACACACACACACACACACACACAACACTTTCAGAGCCATTAGGCAAGGCCTTGAATTTTGAGAAATAGTACTTTTCTGAAAACATAGACAGCCAGAAAAGCTGAACATTTAGAATAAAGGCCACAAAACAATACTTAGTATCTGAGACTAGGGAGTATAAATTTGGTTTTCCTGGTGACTAAACTTGGGTTCTAAGAAGTTAGGAATTGAAATTAACCATTCTTTCTGGAACTACTTAATTTCATGTATCATTTTAAAAATGTATTTGTTATATTTTACGTTGTATGAGTATATATTTTACCTTACCATTGCAAAAGTCACTGTCATAGTGAGGTTGGGCATTAAGGTACTATCCAAGAAAAAAGAATTAACATGGAGGATCCCAGATAATGCAGAAGTGACATAAATCCAACATTTACAGTAATTTGAGAGAATTTAGTACTATTGGTAAAGTTTAATATTAAAATAGGAACTGGATTGGAGAGAAGAATTGGTGACATACATGGTAAAAGTGACACTGGTTTAGGTTAAAGAATAGTCATTTGTCATTAACTTATAAATTTTGATGTATGGGAAAATGGCTTCAATGAGATATTGCATAAGTAAAAGAGCCTCAAGTGTTTTTTTTATTTTCCAATCACATCTACATATTCTTTTCTATAAGATTTTTTTGTATATCAACTAAATTAGCCTTTCCTCCTTTTAAGTATAAATGCTGAAGCTTATTGACAACGTACACACTTATGAAAATTTTGGTAAAATATGAATTGTCCTAAGACAGTTATGTGGAAAATAATGGTGTCTTGAAATGTTAATTCTTTGTGTTGATAATACTCTTTATATCTACATGTAACATTATAAATGTAGGATGCACTAGTAAATGTGTGTGAGTATGGAAGACTGAACACAATATTAAACATCTTCACTTCCCTTGAGAATGTGGTTTTATTACTATTGTGAACATAGGTGCCAGAAATGTTTGAGTTGACAGTCAAAACCAGGTATATCATAGACAGCTGAGCTGAACGACTCCTGGGAATTCTGGGGGGGAATTTTTGAGAGTTCAATTGCTAAAGACTGAGAAACTCAGACAATATAAGATAGGGAGGTACCAGGCATTCTTGTAATACTTTATCTTTTATGGTACTTCTTTACAGGATACAATATTTATACTGAAAATAATAGCTTTGGTTATGTTCACTTTTTAATACTACTGAGGTAAAATTCAAGGAATTCATCATAGAATTAAATAATGACATGACAAATATATCAGAATTGAGACGAGAATTTATATATAATAGCATGTATTTTGTGGGTAGCTATAGCCCACTGAAATCTAATTTAATCAAATATTTAAAAAGGTAATAATTAATTTTTAAAGAATCAAAGTGAACCATAACTAGGGATAAATGTTATTGTTTATTTTTAATGCCAGAGGAGTATTCTTGATGCAATTTTAATATTTCATTAAGGCAGTAACTTTCTTATTATAGGTTTTATCCCAGGATTTTATGTTTGATGATTTTTTTTCTCTTAAAAGAAAAGTTGGAATGTTATGTCCTAGTAGTGGTGTGGTGGAGACATGATTTGCCTTTTTATTAAGTTATTTGGGCCTAAGCAAGCAAATGTGAAAAGTGTCTCAGCTTATGTTAGAAATAGAACATGTACACATGTACAAATGTACAATTCCCCTTTTTTTCTGAGGAAGCCATTTGTTACATGTTTTTCATCAAAGTTATTATGATCCTTGTCAATATATAAAATAAAATGTGCAAAATCCTTTAAGTCTGACTAGTTTTGTTAGTTTAAAAAGATTGTATTTCTCATATTTTTTCATGATTTTTTCCTAAAAATCCATTTAAACATTTCATACTTAATCAAATATGCATACTTCTAAAATTAAGAGAGTATATACCTACAAACATAATAGAAGGATAGAATTAAAACTAAATGTGGGGCAAACCCCATTTAATACAACTAAATCAAAAGAGAAAGAATAAAGGTAAACCCTAATTCAATATAAAGAAGAAATCATTACCACAGGGAATAGAAACTTGGTTGACATCTGAGTTTGGCCTTCTACTCCTCCTGGCATTTGGCTTTTTTTCATAGTCTTTTGGTGAGAAGTCTCAGAGTATGAGTTTTTCTTAGAGCTGTCATTGTTTAGGTTTTCATTAAATTCTAAGAAGTCTTTATATGAGCATTATTTCCATGACCTTCATTTTCTGAAAACCAGCTTTAGCCCGTGGTGGTCTGAAAGGACGCATGGGATTATTTCTATCTTTCTGTATCTTTTGAGGCCTGTTTCATGACGGATTATATGGTCAATTTTTGAGAAAGTACCATGATGTGGTGAGAAGAAGGTATATCCTTTAGTTTTAGGATAGAATATTCTACAAGTATCTGTTAAGTCCATTTGTTTCATAACCTGTTAGAGTTCTATTCAATTTCTGTTTCTATGATATGTCCTTTGATGAGAGTGGGGGTATTTACTCTTACTTTAGGTTATGTGCTTTGAGCTTTAGTAAGGTTTTTTTTAATGCATATATTTTGTTGGAGCAAGATATTGAGGATTTTATCTGGTGGATGTCCTTTGATGAATATGAAGTGTCCTTCTTTATCTTTTTTTTGATGACTTTTTGAAAAATGGTTTTATTTGATATTAGAATGGCTATCCATATCTTCTTCAGACCCTTTGCTTGAAAGTTGTTTTCCAGCCTTCTCTGAGGTAGTGTCTGTCTTTGTCCTGAGGGTGTTTCTGTAGGCAAAAGCTGGGTCCTCATTACATATCCAGTTTGTTTCTGTGTCTTTTTTTACATTATCCATTTGTTGAGAGTATTAAGGAATAGTGATTTTGCTTCCTGTTTTCTTTTTATTTGGAGGTGAGATTACTCTTGTTCTTTGTTTTGTAGCAAATGATTAGTTTCTTACTTTTTTTCTAGGGTGTAGCTTGTCTCCTTGTGTTGGACTTTACCATTTATTATCCTTTGTAGGGCTGGATTTGTAGAAAGATATTGTGTAAATTTGGTTTTGTCATGGAATATCTTGGTTTCTCCATCTATGTTAATTGAGAGTTTTGCTGGATACAGTAACCTGGGCTTGCATTTGTGTTCTCTTTAGGGTCTGTTCTATATCCAGGATCTTCTGGCTTTCATAGTCTCTGGTGAGAAGTCTTTCTGATAGGTCTGCCTTTATATGTTACTTGACCTTTTCCTTTACTGCATTTTTAAATTCCTTTGTTTTTCAACTGTTTTGATTGTGTTTTTCTGGTCCACTCTATTTGGTGTTCTATAGGCTTTTGTATGTCCTATGGGATTCTTTTCTTTAGGTTAGGGGTTTTCTTCTATGATTTTGTTGAAGATATTTACTGTCCTTGAACTGAAGTCCTTCACTTTCTTCTTACCTATTATCCTTACGTTTGATCTTTCATTGTCTGGATTTCTGTATGTTTTGGACCAGTAATTTTTTCCTTTCCAGCTTTGACAGTTGAGTCAAATATGGAATCTTTGCTCCTGAAATTCTCTCTTCCATCTCTTTGTATTCGGTTGGTGATGCTTTATCTGGCTTCTTGTCTCTTCCTTTGGATATATCCAGGTTTGTTTTGTGTTCTTTCTTGATTGCTTCTATTTCCATTTTTAATTCCTTCAACTGTTTGATTGTGTTTTCCTGTAATTCTTTCAGGGATTTTTATGTTTCCTTTCTAAGGACTTCTACTTGTTTACTTGTGTTTTTCTGCATTTCTCTAAGGGAGTTCTTTATGTCTTTCTTAAAGTACTCCATCATCATGATTAATGTGATTTTAAATCTAGTATATTTTGCTTTTCTGATGTGTTTGGATATTCAGTGTTTGCTTTGGTGGGAGAATTGGGCTCTGATGATGCCATGTAGTCTTGATTTCTGTTGCTTGGGTTCCTGTGCTTGACTCTTGTCATCAGGTTGTCTCTGGTGTTACCTCGTTCTGCTATTTCTGACAGTGGCTTGACCATCCTATAGGCCTGTGTGTCAGGAGTGCTGTAGACCTGTATTCCTGTTTTCTTTCAGCCAGTTATAGGAACAGAGTGTTCTGCTTTCAGGCATGTAGTTTTTCCTGTCCACTGGTCTTCAGCTGTTCCTGTGGACCTGTGCCCTGAGTTCACCATTCAGGTCACTTGCAGAAGAAAAGTTGGTCGTACCTCTGGTCTTGGCCCTGATGTCACTCCTCGAGGCTAGGTTTCATCTCTCCATGAGGGCAACAACCAGAAGGGCCTGCCCCTACTTCTAGGTCCCTGTGTGCAGGGGACCCTGATGGCGGTGGTGTTTTTCTCTAGAGTCAGAAATGTGGGCAGAGAATAGTCTCCTCTAGTTTCCCAGGCATGTCTGCCCCTCTGAAGGTCTAGCTCTCCCTCCCATGGGATTTGGGTGGAGGGAGCTCTTTGATCGGTTCTGTTCATATCTGGGCGCAGTCTGGACCACTTTATTTTTTAATTAAAATGCAGTTACATTATCCCCATTTCCTTCTTCCAACCCAATCTATGCTTCACTCAACCCCCTTTTTAATTCATGGACTTTTATATTTTAATTTAAGTTTATATATTTAATTATTATATAAATACATATAAAATCCATAAGTGTATTCTGCTGCATCTGCATAATGATATATATGTATAAGTAGAAATATAAATTGTATATGTTTGTATGTGTATATGATGTGTGTCTGATACCCATTTCTGGGCAAGAATTGACAGAAAGATAGCACAAGGTATAGTATGAGCAAAGTTAGTTCAAGAATCATGGCTGCAGTATGTTTCTATTACAAGTAAGTTCCTTATAGTTATTTTTTAAATATTTGTGACTTTAATTATTTTTTTGTAATGGATAGGGGCAGTAGAAAATAGAATATTCTTACTCAGATTACCAGTAAATGATGGATTATCACATTAAAAATAGATACATTATCCAAAAATTGTTAAAAAAAAAACCCACCTAAGTACCAAACCAAAATGAAACCTTGGCTCCATGTTGCCTGTGTGATATACACTTTTATTATAGAGACTCTGTAACTAGGGGCAAATGGGAGAAGCAGGAGTTCCACTGTTCTACCTTACTTTACGTATTACCCACTTCTCTGGGAAAATACGAAACTTGGTTTAAGGTCTCTTTATAATTTAGAGACAAAGACTAGAAAAAAAGTTTATAATATTATAAATAGAAAGATGGATGGACGATCACATTATCACCTATGTACTTGTATTTATACCAATTTGTACTACATTCATGGCTGGCCAAGGAGAGATTCATACTTCTGAGGGGGTGCAAGGGTGGGAAAATGCAGTAAAGCGATAATGAGAATTCCAGTAGGAATTCTTATCCTTCTTAAGGCGTGTCTAAATCCTCAGCAGATTCCGTACAGCTTACACCAGTGCGTGGAAACAGGAAGTGGTGAGCTAGGCCTAAGGAAAGAGGGAGAGGAGGCGTTCTAGGATGAAGAATAACAAGGAAGATGGCAGAAAGGAGACCTTCAAAGGCAGATCAGAAGATTGCGGACATCCAAAATGGTATAATAAAATAAAACAATAGAATAAAATGCTATCAAAAACGAAACTGGCATGCGGATATATAAAGCCTACCCTTGTCCTGAGCTAAATTGAGACTTAGCAAAAGATCACAACTGCCAGCTGCCAAAAGAATTTCCCAGCTGATCAGACTTAAGACTTTTATAGTCAGAGAGCACATAACACGCGTAGATGAGAAGATCTTCACACACAGACAAACTCCTCTGACACTTCTGAGTGACAATTTCCTTTGGAAATTAATCTCTTGCATCATACTTGACCAAACAGATAAGATTACTGGCGGAATCATAGCATGGAACATGCAGGAAAGGAACTGTGCAGACCCCTTAACTGAATACCTGATTGGATTCATTAATTTTAATTTTATTAACAATATATTGTCACGTTGGCACAAGCTCTTCCTTTGTTCCCCATGCTGTTCTTGAACTCATGAGATCTCTGTCTTACCTTCTTCATTACTAGGATTCCAGACGTTTGGCACCAGTGTTCTACTTTTCTCTGCCTCAATTCTAGACATGGAATCCAGGGAATTAAAGCAAGGGCTGCTCTGTTGATGTTCATCAAACTTCTCTTTCCAACAAATTCCCGGCTCCCCACTTACGAATATACACATCCGCCCCATTAGTACCATGAGCGAGGCAGTTTCATGTGGCCCTTCGTAGCTTCCGTTCCAGTGCCTAGCAAAACAGTTGCTGGGATGAAGCTAATTATTTTGTCTAAATATGGCAGTCAGAAACATCATGATCAGAGTAAACCAAGCAGGTGTATGGCAGACTAGTAGAATCTTACTTAGTGACCGGAAGATGTCGTTTCTGCCTCTAATTGTAATTGAGCTTGAAAATGGCATAGGCCTGTAAATGCTCTGTAATTTTCAGTGTAATAAAGTTGGGGTTCCCCAGGGGTTTTAGTAATATATCTTGAATGTTATGAACTTGCTTTTTATTTTGTATATGTACCTACAATATGGAGGTACTAGTGTATGAGGGTCAGAGGAAATTTTGTGGGAATGGGTTCTTGCCCTTCCCTGTGTAATTTTTGGAGATTGTGATTGGGTCATCAGGCTTGGGTCCAGGCACCTGTACCTTTTGAGACATCTTGTCATCCAGGTAATGCTTTTTAAAAGAACAGTTGTGGTACTATATTTTCAAATAATAAATAAAGTCTATAATTACATATCTGAGTATGTGTATCTATGTACATATTATGTATATTTATACATATTTTACAATGAGTTATCTAAAAGATAAACTACCCATTCAGCATTTTGTCTTTCTTTAATATTGGAAGGTTTTTATTTTCTATGTGATATATATATGTAGTATTTGTATGATCAAATGCATGTGTAATGCAGGATATGCTCATTAAAAATGAAGTAAATGTCATTCATATATCTACGTTTTGTCAGTTTTGCATTCACAGAAGTTATTTGCAATCAAATAAAATAAATTAATATATGTAGTCATTGCACATTTTAGCATTTGCTGCTTAAAATACAATAATTCCAGTGCCGAAGAAAAGTCCTCACTTGCTAACTTTTTCCCATAGATGTTGTGGAGGCCTTGCTGTCTAATCAGGATTTTGAGCCTCTCAGTTGCTGAACTGGCAAAGTGTTTGTAAGTTGCATATGGTACCAGCCAGAACTGCAGACTTTGCAAGAGTTTCCAAGAATTTCAGAAATGTCACAAAGGAAATATTAAATGTATCCCGTCGCAAAGGTATGATGAGGAAGACACATTCAATGCAAAGCAAATTCACTCAGAAAAGGGCAGCACAGGCAATCAAGATAACCAGTGTGGCCACATTACCCCCTGAGAAAGGTATTGAACATTCGGGTTTCCATCTTAGCCAGAGATAAACTCAGCACTTCAAAGCTCTAGCCTTCCGAAATAGAAAATGCTTGATCCTTACTCTCTCACAAATGGGTGAAATAACAAACCAAGTAAAGGAAGCATTTTCCCCAATGGTCAGAAAAGCTACCTACTACCTACTACTTACTGCTCAGAGAAATTCTTCAAGCCAGTCCTTGTACCACATGAAATTAGATGCATTAAATTTATTTTATAAGATCTTCACAATAGCTTTGGACCCTCAACTTAGCAAACTAATGGAAAGTAACTTCTGACTTGAAAACGTTTCTTTCCATTTGGAAATTTTGCAGCTGGAGAATTTTTTTTTTTGAAAAAAAAAATAGAAGGCAAATCATCGTCTTTCAAAAGTATGAGAAATAGACCAAAAATAGAGCACTATGTGGTGAAGAAGAGCAAGACATGGCTGGACCTTCTAGCTCCCAGGTAGCAGGGGCTCTTTGAGGATCTTGGAGTGACTGAGACGTTTAACATATTTGATTGTGCTTGAAGATTCCTGTTAGCTGGCCTGAAGTGGTATGACGTTAAGCAGTTTCAGTTGGAACATCGTTTTTCTCACTAAGAGTTTAAAGAAGATCTTCATTTGAGCTGATTGCGGGAGGAATCATGCTGTGCCATGCAATATAAAAATACCATCAGTCTAATGCCACTGGCACATTCAAACACCTAGTGGGATAAGCCAGGCATCAATGTTCAAGGTCTTATATAAGGTAACAGCTGCTTTGGTCAGACAGTTAATTAAATATGTTAATTTCCCAGACAACCAATGCTCATGACAACAGATCAAAGAGAGATTTTTATGACATTTCTAGGTTCTCATCTGTACCCAGGATGACGGCTCATACCTACCTCATCTCACAATTTCCTTTGTAGAGAAATGCTGCTTCTCCCCTTTGGAAACAACCTTGTTCAATTACACCACAAATGTTGTACTTTCTCTGTTACTACACCGTGTCCTGCCAGTTGTCATCACTCCAGTATGGAATGTCTATTTAAATGTAATATCGTTGCTAGCATTGGTTTAGGTAGAAAATTTCACAAATCACACTGAATGGGGGAATGGACTCTTTCTCGATTTGGGCCACTTTAGCTTGGCATTTATGTTTCCTTTTTGTGGAATCAATGGGAGTACAGATTGTAAATGACTGCAGCAATAATGCATTAATTCTATCTTAGGTATGAATGCTCTGGTGTTTTGAGGTAACCGCAGAGAATGCACAAACAGGACGAGTACATTATAAGTATGATATTCCAATAAGCTTTCTGGTAATCTGTCTGGATGTGTAATAAGAAAAATGTTATCATGCAATTTATGAGAAATGGAAATTATAGTATCTGGGAGCTCTAAATATAATAATGATTCAAAATCACTAACAGATTTGGAGGCACATGTGAGATCTCTGGAGGCTTTCTAGTTTATTTCCTTCTCTCTGTGATGGTATAACTGCTCACCACCAAAAATCAAAATGAGTTCACAGATCCTAGGTTGTAAAGGAGCAACTGGATTACATTAAAGTTCTGTGTCTGGCACTGTGAGAAAAGTGGATATCCATCTCCAAGTTTCTTAAGGAAGTACTACATAGTGATCGTGGTTAGAGTGTGAATCCTATCATGTCTTATGTAAAGTTTAAATAGGAATGATAGCTGAAATATTCATCTTGGTGTTATCTGTGGTTTTTATTATTTTACAAGAATGCAAATGATACTGTAGGGAAAGGTTAATGAGCAGAATTCCTTCTATAATTAACGGTGAGCATATATTTTCTAATTTGTAGAACAAGGAGCTTGACACAACAAACTTTAGGATTGTAACTTGTCTAGTGGAAATGTAACATATGAAATTAAAAATGAAAGGGCAATCTGTGTACTGTGGGTATCCAGGACTAAGATTTTGGATGATTTATAAAAATAAAAATAACAGTGATGCTGAGTGTGTAAGCTACTAATTTCACAGGAAAAAACAAATTGAATAGATATTCTTTACAGAAACACATTAAAATAGTGACGTGTAGTTAAACTAGCCACACACATTCTAAAAGCCTAGGAATTTTTATAGCTGGGTGACACATAACATGTGATCTGTCTTCTTGCTAAGAGGTGTGTTTCAACTATGGTGAAAGAAACAATAAAGCTCACTGTAATAAGATTAATTCTTCTCCCTAAAGTAGTTGATGAAGTGATTAAGGTGACTTTATATATATATATATATATATATATATATATATATATATATATATATTGAATTATAAATATAAATATTATATAAACAGAATACATGAGTAGATTTCTGTGTGTGTGTGTGTATGTGTGTGTGTGTGTGTGTGTGTGTGTGTGTACATTCTCTTTGAATTGCCATACTAATGACACTTAAGGGAAGGCCTTATTTTCTGCCTAGTAGCAGATGGAGAACACAAAGGAAATTCAGTGGCATTTATTGTTTTTTTTTATTTAGTCTTCTCTCATGTATTACATCTGAACCTTCCTCCTCTCCTCCAAATCTCTCCCTTTTCTCCTTCCCATCCACCCCTCCTCTCTTTCTCTAGAGAAAATGGAGGGCCTCCCATGGATATGAACAAACACGTAATCTCAAGATGCAGGAAGATTAGGCACCTCCTCTCATATTGAAGTTGGCTGAGGCAACCCAGTAGGATGAAAAGAGTCTCAAAAGCAGGCAAAAGAGTCATAGACAGTCCCTGATCCCACTATTAGTAGTCCCACAAGAGGACCAAGCAACACAATTATAGCTACATATATTTACAAGACCTAGGTCAGACCAATGCAGGCTCCTTGGTTGTTGGTTCAGTCTTTGTGAGCTCCTAGGAGATCAGATTAGTTGAATCAAATTGGGCGTGGGTATGGGTGTGGGTGTGAGGGATGATGTAAGAGTCAGTGGCAATTTTGCAGAATATTTGTCTCATATTGCTTTGTTTGAGTACTATTTTAATGTCTTTTGTCTGTGTGTTATGGCTTCCAATTTTGAGCTTTTATGTGTTTTGTGTATATGTATATATATGTATATTATTGTTTTGTTTGCTTGTTTATGTTTAGTTTCTTTATTTTTTTCCTGTTTGTTTTCTAAAGAGAAAGAGAAACGAGGTGGCAAGGTGGGCTATAGCAAGAATTTTGAAGGAGTTGGAAGAGGAGGAACCATAATCAGAATATATATTACGGAAATTTCTTTAATGAGAAACGAAAAAATTTCTGATTATAAATAAAGTTCTTAGTGAAAATATTTAGGATATTTCCTCAGGAAAACAAGTTTTTAAGATTTTTTTTAGAGAAAATATGTATAGGAGTGACATATCTTAGAATGATAAGGAAAAAGATAAATCCCACTGAACCCTTTACCATTCATCTTCAGTTAATCACATATAATTAAAATGAATAAAGACATGTAAGGGAACATTCTGTTAGAAGCAAAGTAGATGGGAGGTTTGCAGAGAGGAGACCTGGAAGGGGGAAGGGGGACAATGTTTGAAATGTAAATAAGTAAAATAACCAATTTTTAAAAAAGAATGTAATTTTCCATATAAATTTTTAGGAAACTATCTGAACATCCCCACATGTTAGTAACCCCATTATCCTAAAAGACAATACTATCTTTATGGAGAGTAAAAGATTTTGCTGTTCTCTCTCTCTCTCCTCTTCCTCTTCTCTCTCTCTCTCTCTCTCTCTCTCTCTCTCTCTCTCTCTCTCTCTCCTGTTCTTCCCCCTTTCCTCTCTCATCATTTCTATCCTTCCTCCTGTGTGTATATGTGTCTGTGGTCACATGTGCATGCATGTTTGTTTTTAAGTTCAGTGCCATAAACAGAAGCAAAGAATAATTCTTACCCTCTTCCCCCACTTTATCCTGTCGCTTCAGTGTCTTTGTGTCACTTACTATAAAAAGGCTACCGAAAAAAAGAAAGAAAGAAAAGAAAAGAGGAACAAAGGTCTTTAGGAAAAGGATACCTTGAGGTTCCAGGTGTGGGAGAAAATGAAGTCTTGAGAGAATGTATATTATTGATATAAGCATGGCTGTCAACGTCTCTCATGATTCAGGAACACGGAATGACAAGGCCTTTTTGAAGTTAAGCTTAGAGGAATGGCAAAACATTTCCCTAGTTCAAGTACAGATATTGATGTGACCTTTAACTAAAACCAACATGTACAGAAAATACCAACTGTGCCTTCCTCTTCCTGAATGCCTATAAGCTGACCCTTCAGACCTCATACTGATATTAGCTAATTGTTTTCCAGTTCATAGAGCTATATGTAATAAACACACTGAGTTTCCAGGCTCCTTCTAATGTGTCTCTAACAGAACACATATTCCACCCAATCTCACCTTTTCTGAGTGAGTGTCTGTGATTTCTTCATTCTCTATTTCCCCAGTATGTCAACCTCTTAGTCATGCAAGTTGTTGTATGGGGAAGAGGGCAGTAGAATGCAGGTTATTTGAAAGTGGAGTGTTGTGATATTGGAGGTAGAAATGTTTACGCAGAAAGGGTATGGTGATAGAAAAGACCATGGGATTGGGTAGAGTTAATTAAAATAAAGACGTGCTGGATGCAAACTCTTAATCCTAGCACTAAGGTGGCAGAGGCATCCAAGTTTGTTTGCAGCCTGGTTTAAGCACAGAGTTCCAGGACTGCCAGGGATATACAAAGAAACTGCATGGTAAAACCAATAAAATAAAATAAAATAGAGAAGGTATGAAAGAGCCATTTGGAGACCTACACTCTTGTAAAAAATTTCAAAATACAATTTATATTTTAAAGGAGATCAGGGGTCAATAATATATATATATATATGTAAAATAACTGGAAAAGTTGTTCCAAGATGTTGTGGGTTATTAAACAAACAAAGAAATACATCCTAATGCCAGGTATGGACTACCTTCTTCTAACATATTGCTTAGCAAAGGGCAAGAGTCCTCTTCCCCCAAATATGCACTTACCATTACTTTTAGCTGCACACCAGAGGTAGATGATCTGTCCCCACTGCTAAAAGTATCACCCATCTTGGATGCTACTACGTAGAAAGAACTAAACAGAATTGAACTGGAAGTTTCTTACCCAATACCATAATCCTTTTCCAATCCTCAAAGATACTCTGCAAGCTTATGGAGGAGAAAAGGAGGCAATTGTCTTAACTACCAGTAAATTCCACAGACTTCAAGAGCAGCATGCCGAATAAGACTTGCCCACTTGTGTGATAGTGGCACTTCTGTTATGGAGGTAACCAAACATTCTCTGATTGGATTTAGGACTTGCTCTGCAGACAGAATTTATGATTAGCAATAGAAAGATGCTTGTTTTTTTTAAACAAACAAACAACAGAAATCCACAACAACAACAACAAAACCAAACCAACTAAACAAAAAATGTCCAGAGAGTTTTTAGGCCCTCATGAAAAAGTAAATACTGCTGTTTAGCAAGATTGGCAAGGTTAAGCTTTGTCCACTAAATATTTATGTTTATACACATGGATAAGCATTCTTAGTCTTAACTAGGAAACCTCTCTTTCTAGGGAACTGTTTGAATGCAGGGTTTTATGGACACACAAAATAATCGTGAATAAATGCAGGTTACTCCTGAACAAGTCTTTAATATTATCCTCTCTAAGGCTCAGAAAACATTGAAAATAAAGATAGAAGGAATGGGGGTGCTATAAGATAGGTAGAGGAACCATGAATTAACATTTTCTGAACAAGAGAGAGGCATTCTAATCACAAATTCATAGCAACTATAGATGCCTATATTAGATCTGTACCAGAATGGGCATGTCAACATTCAAGTCAGGATGAAGGAAAAACTTGTGGTGTTCCTTCCCTTACTGCTGAATTATTTGCTTCCAATCAATTATATGAAAGGTGTAAAGAGTGCACTTTGTTGTATATAATCTACTGTGGACGCCATCAGACACCAATGGATTATTCAAATCCAGTGGTCATAGAAATGTCCATGGCTAAATTAACAGTTCAAAAAACAGGGAACAGACATTGGTATTGACTGAGGAGCAAAAGTAGGCAGGTGAGGAGACAGGTAATGAGAATGCAATATGCACATGAAAAAAATTGTTGAATAACAAAAATAATACCTGATAAATCCTTTATATATAATCATGGTCAACTCTGGGACTATATCTGCTTCACTTTCATTAATTATGTTTAAACATTAAGAAGTTTAACATTTAAACATATTTTCTCCTTTGCAGGACAATAATGAGAAAACTAAGCACTTGTGGATCATTTTTTGATGACCCCTTCATCTTTTCCCCTTAAAAATTGTGATCTAATTAAGGAAAGCCTGATCATTTTGGGAAAAAAAATCTAAGCTGTATAACTGGAGTTACAGCCTCTCCCACTCCATAAGTATTTGCTTTAAGCATTCTCATTCCAAAGAATCCCCCGTGGTATTTTTAATCGAATAGTTCTATTTAGCCAACAACTCAATCTGATCCTTTTCATGGGGATTTTATTCTGTCTAAATATATCTTTCAGAGCAAAAGTATATTATCATTTATGTCAGGAAGTGACATGATCTCCATGCTTGTTAATCCATAAATGAGGATATGTCGATCACAGGCGGAGTAAATGAAGGGGTGGGCGCAGACACAATGCATGGCAGCAGGGTCTCTGCCTATTCAGCGAAGCAATTAGCGAAGGAGGATGATGCTGCCCTACGTTTCATTCTGTTCATCACAGCTGTATATGAAGTAATGATAAACAGCTACTTTACGTCAGTGGAATACATGTGTACTTTATGATGTTTATAGCTTTCCTAATGTTTTATGATCATTTTTCAGGGAGTGTGTGTGTGTGTGTGTGTGTGTGTGTGTGTGTGTGTGTGTGTGTGTGTGTTGTACAAGAGATGAATTCCCTGAGTATGGAGTGCTTTATCAGAAGGACTGGCGTTTTGATCCCAGGACTGAAATGGCAGGCAAAGAGTGGTGAATCACTACGTATCCTCATTGTTTCTGGTATGACATTAGCTGGAAATTTTTTCCTGCCATGTGAGAAATAGGCTATTTTGTATTTTGATCAGGAGGATTTATAAACACAAAAAGACAACTTGAATCTTTGACAAGAAGAGCTTTGGAGATGGGACACACACTAAGGATGTCCAGATCAAAACCAGCCAACAGTAAACAGCACAAAGGAAGACACGGGGCGTGAGCTGAGAAGGCGGCTGAGTAGTTTGAGACTTGTACTGATTACCCGGCTTAGGTCATAAACATATATGAAAAAATCCAGAAGAGAATTATGAGGCTGAAGTAAATATAGATCTTGATATCTGGGGAAGAAAATTGTGTTATAGTCACAAAATAGAATTGAGCTATTTAAGACCTATAGAATTTCTGTCAACCTGTCTCTCTAGGTGAGTCAGAAGAGGGGAGGAAATTTTTGACAGAGGGTCTTGTGGGAAGCTCCAAAGAGGCAAAGATCCACTGGTGACACTTAGCATTTTTTTTTTTACATTGACAAGTTGGATGTATTGGAAGCCACGTCCTTCTGCATAACCATAGCTACTGCAAAGTTTTCACTAGCCATTAAGTAAGTGATGAGTATCCTCAAAAATTGCAGCCACATGGGCAGCACAAATGCATTTTCATATTATTAACATGTTGCCGACTTGCAGCACTTCAAAGACTGAGTAAATGTTTTGACAAGATGAGACACCAAGGACAAATAAGAAGTAGTGGTTTTGAAGAGACTCAGCCCTAGTTCTAACAGCTTTAAGTCTTAGGATTGTTTTCACTAGGGCAGTCCCAGATAAATTGCTCTTATATGTGCATGCAAGAGACTGAAATTCCTTTGAAAGTTTATAATTTCTCATGGGAAAACACAACATAAAAGTTACTTTTACTCATAGAAAAACAAAACCATATTTTCTTGTCAACCTTTGCTGTTGGGAATTTCAAACTTTTTGCATTTTTTTCCCTGTGATTCTTAGCTGACCCAAGGGACAAGCATTTACAACATAATTTACTTTCAACATGTCTCTGTAAATCATTGTAATACTCTCTATTGCTCGACAAAAAAAAGGGAAAAGAAAAAAATATCTCCACAGGGCTTTATGTCCCACTTTCCCCAAACTCCAGCAGCCCAAAGCATAAAGGAAAGTTCCCTTAACACCCCAGCCTCAAAGATACAAGCAAAATTAGCAAATGGAGTTAGCACAAGTATTGTAGGCACTGAAAGAAAGTGTGGTCTTTAAGGTGGAGAAAGAGAAAGAGAGAGAGAGAGAAAGAGAGAGAGAGAGAGAAAGAGAGACAGAGACAGTGACAGAGACAGAAATAGACATAAAGAGAGAGAGAGAGAGACAGAGAGAGAGAGAGAGAGAGAGAGAGAGAGAGAGAGAGAGACAGAGAGAGAAAGAGAGAGACCGAGAGACAGAGACAGAATGACAGACAGACAGAGAAAGAGAGAGGAGAGAGAGAGAGAGAGAGAGAGAGAGAGAGAGAGAGAGAGAGAGAGAGAGAGAGAGAATTGACCAAGCCAGCATACAGAACACAGAAATCCTTGGGTCATTCAAGAGTAGGTGAGTTACCTTTAACCAAACCGCTTCAAATCTCTTTTACATAAAATATCCTAAGAAGAGGGGCACAATTTGTCCAAATCATTAATATCAAGGACCATTCAGCTTTATGTGAGAATTTGATAGCATATATACCAGTTGGACCCTCTCCTTTTATAACCCTAATAGGGATTTATTAGCTGCTTCACAGTGTGTAAATTTGAATCTAGGTCAACAACAGAAAATGGTATATATCCAGGACTAAAGGATAATCCAAAAATAATATAGAAGAGTTGAATAAAAGCGAAAACAGGAAAGAAAAAATGTAAAATTAAGAACATGATTAAATGTAGCATAGACAGTTTCAGATTTTTAGCACAGAACTTGGCAAATTCTCAGTATGTACCTATTGAACTGAAGTTTGGGTGGCCACTGTGCTTCCTATACAAATACTCCAGCTGAGGAGCGAGGAAATCACACTTACCTATTCTTCTGTCCATCCAGAAGAACAACCCACGTGAGCTGGGCCGTTACAAGAATAAAAATTATGTCTAAACACCAAAGAGTGACTATGTTTTTTTAATTATTAATTTTGAAACTAAAATTATGTTATTTTGTTTCTCTAGTCCATTTTATACATCTTTTTGCTTTCATGTTACACACACACACAAACACACACACACACACACACACACACACACACACACACACACACACACACCAATATACCAATTGGTAGGTCGTCCTTGAGGAAGATCATTTCTACAGTTCTCACCATTTATCCTTGGTCCTCTGACTGGGGTTGAGACCCCATACATGTTGCTTACCCATTGATGTCCTCCTTTTTCCAGTCTTGTTTAGGAAACCATGTTGTAGAGACATTTTGCAGCATCTCTGACTTTTAATGAGGCTATGGAAGCTAATCTATAAATGTTGCTAATTCACGGCAGAGACAGCAACCTGACATCTACCTTAAAGGCGAATAAAAATTTGCTGTGATAAAAGCAAACCAAATGCTTAAGGAAATGACTTCTGCTACTGTAAAAGCGTAATTTATTTGCTTGCCCTCTCAAAGGTCCTTTTACAAGGAATGGTGTGTAACACGATGAGAGCCATACTCATTGTCACCATTATCACGACTATAGCCATGGTTTCATCATCCAATTTTTAGCAGTGCCTTCTGCATTTTATCAAAGGACATGGTCCAAGGGAAATGGCTCTCTGCAAATGTGCTGGGGAAACCATTACCTGATGATATAACTCTTGATGCTTCTTAATAAGTTTAATGCTGAGTACATTTTAGAGAATTCAGAGGAGCTGTCCACCTTTAAGGTAAGCCTTTATAACTACCAGGTAGAGGGGGGAATTTTTCTGTGGTGAGTTTAATATACTTTTTACATGTTTTGGAAATCAACACATGTAAGTTCAAGCTAATGACTGAGGCCCTACATGCCACTTCCTGTACAAAAGACAGCTTGTGTTTCAGTAAAATGTGAACAAAGATCACAGAACTGGTGGGCATGGAATATTCCATCACCTATTTTGGTCATATATACAAAAATTATCCAATATACAGGGGAGCTAATGTGAGAGGATAGTAAGAAACTAACACTGATCACAAACGCCTGTTGTATAAATAAAGTATAGAGAAATCTTAATCTTAGCAACATGGCTTGTTTGGCAAGAGACCATATGCAAAGGCCTTCTAGCTCTGTGTAATCTGGTTGGAATACAGACATGCCCATAGCATACACATTTACTCCCTCTTAGTGGAACATAGACATGTCCTTAGTTCACACCTTTAATACCAAACAATAAAGGTAAAGTTAGTTTGTAGAAGGAAGCAGCCATGTTTGAAAGTGACTTCTAATTGAGGAGCAGATAAAGTGATAAGTCAGAGAAAGATTTCACTGAATGAATCCTATAAGACACACCCAAAATGAGTCTGTTCATGAATTCTGTCCAGTTTGTGCAGTTTGTGCAGTGCAAGTAAACAAAGAAGGGTGAACCCCGAGAATAAGAAGGAGCCAGAGATTAGAACAAATTTCCAGAGTTAGTTTGAGGTGAAGCAGAACAATTCAGTGAGAAGTTGAGAGAAGATAGATCAGTCATCTTGGAGAAGAGTTTTAGTCAGAAGAGCTGAGTTGAACCAGCCAACCAGAGTTCAATATGAGCTTGAAAGGGTAAACTTATTCAGCAGTAAGCCTCCAAGAAGTCAATTGCATGTAGTGAATAAATGATACTTTTACAATAAAGAAACAGATGGGATTGATGAAACTAACATGAGGTGTGTATTAGGATAACTTTTCCTCAAAAGCTTTAAGAAACTTCAAAGTTGCACTATTGAGTGAGTGTCTAGATCTCTGTAATTTCAGTTTTGTATAAATAACTTCCTCTTAAAATGCTGGGAAAAATTTAAGAGGGTAAAAATCCTCAAAATTATTTTCCAGGCCAGATTTATTTTGGCAGTCACATTCAGGAATCTCTGTAGCATACCAAATTCTGAGGATTGTATTTGGACACACATCCATAACTGTAGTCGTCAGTTTACTGACAACCATCTGCTTGGACATTACTTCCACCTCCTAATAACTAATGTTAGATTAAAATGGCAACAGATATTCTCAGCAGTAAAAGTTTAAAAAAGGCAACAGTATTCTTACTGTCAACTATTGATCCTATCTCATTGTCCAAACATGTTTAGATTATACTATCTAAGGCTCTACATTGTTACCAAGATCTTTAAAAGGTTTACATCCATTTGCTTCTTTATTTATAGCATTTACTCTCAGCAAATTCCACTGAAGCACTCTAGTACCCTAGTTAAAGGAATTTTTTGAAATTGCCTTATTTGTCCTGGGCATTTGAGCATGTCAGCACACACTTCAGTAAAATATATATATATATATATATATATATATGTATATATATATATATGTATATATATATATATATTCAAACCTTATATTTAACATACTTTATAGATAAATTCAATGCCTGTGTGTATATCTGCATCTATTTTCTACCACTGTATGCGGAGTGTGTGTGTGTGTGTGTGTGTGTGTGTGTGTGTGTGATAAATTAGAAGCCCAGAAGGCATTTCTTTTGAAATGCTTCCCATTCTGGGGAGAATTTCCACCTCTTAGTCATGTTTCCTTCTGCATTGTGTCCATGTCAGTATATTTTTATACTTAGAGTGGTCCAGTGGCCACCACTACCCCACATTTCATATTCTTAAAAATTGTAACTGAAAAGAATGATTCCTACTTCAAATTTTCAAGCAAAAACATCTGCTAAAATCTTATTGTCTATTAGGCTAAAATTAGATCAAGTACTTATCCCTGGATCTAGGCGGTTCATGTAAAACAAGGCCAAGATCTGATTAGGCAAGCCTGAAAGACATCAGCATCTGAAACTGGAGAGTTGAATGCCAGGAAAAGCCCAAGACTGTGTGAAAGGTCGTCAGTAATTATTGAAATTAGGGGAGAAGTGGATACTAGCAGAGTATTCCAAGACTGTGCTTCTTGTTTTTCTTAAACTAAAACAAAACATGGAAACAGAAAAATAGAAGTCTGAGTATATTGCATTAAAACCTTGGACTTGAAATATACATTAGGAACTCCTAAAAATTAGACATATTTTGCAAGATATTTGAGTAAGTTTTTTGTTTCTTTTGTCTTCATTCCATTAATTTATTTATTTACATCCCAATTGTGGCCCACTTCTCCTTCTAGCCCCACCCTCACCCCTCCAGGTCATAACCCAATCCTCCCTCCCCTTCTCTGAAAAAGTAGAGGCTTCCTTGTACACCTGGGCACATCAAGTCACTGAAGTACTAGGTACAAGCTTTCCAACTGAGGACAGACAGGCAGCCCAGTTAGGGAAGCAGGATCCATAGCAGAAAACAAGCCAGGGACATAGCTGCTCCAATGTTGGGTGACCTCCATGAAGACCAAACTGAATATCTGCTATATAAAAGGGGGGAGGGGGGAGGCTAGGTCCAGCCTGTGTATGTCTTTTGATTAGTAGTTTAGTCTCTGGGAGCCCCTAAGTGTCCAGATTAGGTGACTCTGTTGGTCTTCTTGTGGACCTCTCCAGGTCCCTCAGTCCTTCTCCCATTTCATCTACAAGATTCCAGACTCCGTCTGATGTTTGGCTGTGAGTAGCTGCAACGACTTCTGTCAGCTGCTGTGTGGACCCTCTCACAGAACAGATCTTCTAGGCTCATGTCTGAAAGCATAATAGAGTCTAAGTAATAGTGGCAATACAGCCAGAGCGATCAGACAACAAAAGGAGTTCAAAGGGATACAAATTGGAAAGGAAGAAGTCAAAATATCACTATTTGCAGATGATATACTAGTATAATTTAGTGACCCCAAAAGCACCACCAGAGAACTACTAAACCTGATGAACAACTTCAGCAAAGTGGTTGGGTATAAAATAAACTCAAACAGATCTGTAGCCTTCCTCTATTCAAAGGATAAACTGGCTGAGAAAGAAATTAGAGAAACGACACCCTTCACAATAGTCCCAAATAACATAAAATACCTTGGTGTGACTCTAACCAAGCAAGTAAAAGATCTGTATCACAAGAACTTCAAGTCTCTGAAGAAAGAAATTTAAGATCTCAGAAGATGAAAAGATGTCCCATGCTCATGGACTGGCAGAATTAATATTGTAAAAAATGGCCATCTTGCCAAAAGTAATCTACAGATTCAATGCAATCCCCATCAAAATTCCAATCCAATTCTTCATAGAGTTAGAAAGAGTAATTTGCAAATTCATTTGGAATTAAAAGAACACACCAGGATAGTGAAAACTATCCTTAACAATAGAAGAACTTCTGGGGAAATCACCATCCCAGACCTCAAGCTGTATTACAGAGCAATAGTGATAAAAACTATATGAGATTGGTACATAGACAGGGCAGGTAGATCAAGGGAATAGAATTGAAGACTCAGAAATGAACCTGTACACCTATGGTCACTTGATCTTTGACAAAGGAGCTAAAACCATCCAGTGGAAAAAATATAGCATTTCCAACAAATGGCGCTGGTTTAATTGGAGGTCAGCATGTAGAAGAATGCAAATTGACCCATTCTTATCTTCCTGTACAAAGCTCAAGTCCAAATGGGTCAAGGACCTTCACATAAAACCAGATACACTCAAACTAATAGAAGAAAAAGTGGGGCAGAGCCTTGAACACATGGGCACTGAGGAAATTTTCCTAAACAAAACTTATACTCTAAGATCAAGAATCAACAAGTGGGACCTCATAAAACTGTAAAGCTTCTGTAAGGCAAAGGACACTGTCATAAAGACAAAATGGCAACCAACAGATTGGGAAAAGATCTTTACCAATCCTATATCAGACAGAGGGCTAATATCCAATATGTACAAAGAATTCAAGAAGTTAGACTCCAGAGAATCAAATAACCCTATTAAAATGGGGTATAGAACTAAACAAAGAATTCTAAGCTGAGGAATATAGAATGGCTGAGAAGCATGTTCAATATCAATAGTCATCAGGGAAATGCAAATCAAAACAACCCTGAGATTCCACCAGTCAGAATGACTAAGATCAAAAACGTATGTAATGACCTATGGTGACAAGAATGTTGAGGAATAAGATCTCTCCTCCATTGTTGGTGGGATTGCAAGCTGGTACTACCTCTCTGGAAATTAGTCTGGAGAATCCTCAGAAAAGTGAATTATACTACTACCTGAGGACCCAGCTATCCTACTCCTGGCCATATATTCAAATTATGTTCCAACATATAACAAGGACACATGCTCCACTATATAATAACAGCCTTATATATAATAGCCAGAAGCTGGAAAGAACCCAGATATCCTTCAACAGAGGAATGGATACAGAAAATGTGGAACATCTAAACAATGATGTACTACTCAGCTATTGGAAACAATGAGTTCATGAAATTCATAGGCAAGTGGATGGAACTGAAAAATATCATCCTGAGTGAGGTAACCTAATCACAAAAAAACACACATGGTATGCACACTCTGATAAGTGGATACTAGTCCAAGAGCTCGAATTACCCAAGATACAATCCACAGACCACATGAAGCTCAAGAAGAAGGACAACCATGCTTCAGTCCTTCTTAGAAGAGGGAACAAAATATTCATAGGAGGAGATATGGAGACAAAGTTTGGAGCAGAGACTGAAGGAATGGCCATGCAGAGCCTGTCCCATCTGGGGATCCAGCCTATATACAGCCACCAAACCCAGACAATATTGCTGATGCCAGGAAGTGCAAGCTGACAGGAGCCTGATGAAGCTCTCTCCTGAGAGGCTCTACCAGATCATGACAAATACAGAGGTAGACACTCTCAGCCAACCATTGAACTTAGAACAGTGTTCCCAATGGAGGAGTTAGAGAAAGGACTGAAGAAGCTGAAGGGGCTTGAAACCCCATAAAAACAATACCAACCAACCAGAGCTCCCAGGGACTAAACCACTACCCAAAGAGTACACATGAACAGATCCATGGCTCCAGCTGCATATGCAGCAGAGAATGGCCTTGTTGGGCACCAATGGGAGGAGAAGTTCTTGGTCCTGCCAAGGCTGGACCCCCCAGTACACAGGAATGTAAGGGCAGGGATACAGGAAGATGTGGGTAGTTGGGAGGTAAC
The DNA here is from genome assembly GCF_011064425.1 of Rattus rattus. Taxonomy (NCBI): domain Eukaryota; kingdom Metazoa; phylum Chordata; class Mammalia; order Rodentia; family Muridae; genus Rattus; species Rattus rattus. Next base: position 23,879,702 of record NC_046158.1, read on the forward strand.
ATTCTCTTAGAAGAATGGGAAGGGAGGAGCAGATAGGGGGTTTATGTATGGGAAACAGGGAAAGAGGATAACATTAGAAATGTAAATTTAAAAATCCAATAAAAATAAAGAAAAATATAATGTCAATATATTCATATTTATCGTCTTACACAAAACTCAAGTGCAAATGTATCAAGAACTTAAACATAAAATTGTATATTCTAAGTTCAATAGAAGAGAAACTAGAAAATAGCCTTGAATAAATTGGTACAGGAGCTAATTTCCTGAATAGAATACCAGTGGTTCAGGCTCTAAGATCAACAATTGATAAATAGGACCTCATGGTAACCTAGATGTTCCTCAACTGAAGAATGGTTGCAGAAAATGTGGTTCATTTACACAATGGAATACTATTCCACTATTTAAAATCAGAACATCATTAATTTTGCACGTGAATGGATCGAACTATAAAATATTATCCTGGATGAGGTAACCCAGATCTAGAAAGAAGTGCATAGTATGTAGTCACTGATATGTGGATATTAGCCATGATATACAGGATACCCATGATGTACTTTATAGAGCCAAAGAAGCTAAGCAAGAAAGAATGCACAAACGATGATGCTTGAATCTCACTTAGAAGGGGAATAGATATAAGAGGGAAATGGAGGGAGGGAACTTGGTGGGAGAGGGTATAGGGATGAGAATTTGGTGTCAGAATCAGTTGTTGGGAGAAATAGGAGAAAGACCTCCCATGCTCATGGATTGGCAGGATTAATATAGTAAAAATGGTCATTTTACCAAAAGCGATCTACAGATTCAATGCAATCCCCATCAAAATTCCAATCCAATTCTTCAGAGTGTTAGACAGAACAATTTGCAAATTCATCTGGAATAACAAAAAACCCAGGATAGCTAAAACTACCCTCAACAATAAAAGAACTTCAGGGGGAATCACTATCCCTGAACTCAAGCAGTATTACAGAGCAATAGTGATAAAAACTGCATGGTATTGGTACAGAGACAGACAGATAGACCAGTGGAATAGAATAGAAGACCCAGAAATGAACCCACACACCTATGGTCACTTGATTTTTGACAAAGGAGCCAAAACCATCCAATGGAAAAAAGATAGCATTTTCAGCAAATGGTGCTGGTTCAACTGGAAGTCAGCATGTAGAAGAATGCAGATTGATCCATGCTTATCACCCTGTACAAAGCTTAAGTCCAAGTGGATCAAGGACCTCTACATCAAACCAGATACACTCAAACTAATAGAAGAAACAGTGGGGAAGCATCTTGAACACATGGGCACTGGAGAAAATTTCCTGAACAAAACACCAATGGCTTATCCTCTAAGATCAAGAATTGACAAGTGGGATCTCAAAAAGCTACAAAGCTTCTGTAAGGCAGAGGACACTGTTGTTAGGACAAAACAGCAACCAACAGATTGGGAAAAGATCTTTACCAATCCTACAACTGATATCCAAAATATACAAAGAACTCACGAAGTTAGACTGAGGAAGCAAATAACCCTATTAAAAATGGGGTTGAAAGCTAAACAAAGAATTCACAGCTGAGGAATATCTAATGACTGAGAAGCACCTAAAGAAATGTTCAACATCTTTAGTCATAAGGGAAATGCAAATCAAAACAACCCTGAGATTCTACCTCACACCAGTCAGAATGACTAAGATCAAAAACTCTGGCGACAGCAGATGCTGGCGAGGATGTGGAGAAAGAGGAACACTCTTTCATTGTTGGTGGGATTGAAGACTGGTACAACCATTGTGGAAATCAGTCTGGAGGTTTCTCAGAAAATTGGTTCATAGCAGCCCTATTTATAATATCCAGAAGCTGGAAAGAACCCAGATGCCCTTCGACAGAGGAATGGATACAGAAAATGTGGTACATCTACATAATGGAATATTACTCAGCTATCAAAAACAATGACTTTATGAAATTCATAGTCAAATGGATGGAACTGGGAAATATCATCCTGCATGAGGTAACCCAATCACAGAAAAACGCACATGGTATGCAGTCATTGATAAGTGGATCTTGGCCTAAATGCTCGAATTACCCAAGATGCACAGAACACATGAAACTCAAGAAGGATGACCAAAATGTGAATGCTTCACTCCTTCTTTAAAAGGGGAACAAGAATACACTTGGGAGGGAAAAGGGAGGCAAAGTTTAGAACAGAGGCAGAAGGAACACCCATTCAGAGCCTGCCCCACATGTGGCCCATACATATACAGCCACCAAACTATATAAGATGGATGAAGCAAAGAGGTGCAGGCTGACAGGAACTGGATGTATATCTCTCCTGAGAGACACAGCTGCAATATGGCAAATATATAGGCGAATGCCAGCAACAAACCACTGAACTGAGAACGGGACCCCCGATGAAGGAATCAGAGAAAGAACTGAAAGAGCTGAAGGGGTTTGAGACCCCATAGGAACAACAATGCCAACCAACCAGAGCTTCCAGGGAGTAAGCCACTAACCATGGACTAATCCTGGGCTCCAACTGCATAGGTAGCAATGAATAGCCTAGTAGCGGCATCAGTGGAAGGGGAAGCCCTTGGTCCTGCCAAGACTGAAACCCCAGTGAATGGAATTGTCCGGGGAGGGCGGTAATGGGGGGAGAATGGGGAGGGGAACACCCACATAGAAGGGGAAGTGGAGGGGTTAGGAGGATGTTGGCTTGGAAACCGGGAAATGGAATAACATTTGAAATGTAAATATGAAATACCCAATTTAAGAAAGATAGAAAAAATAGTCACCCTCATAGACTCCCTGGAGCCACCCACATCCTAGGTCTCTAGCATGTCCTAGAGATATTCCCCTCCTTACTGCTGATTATTGTTTTTTACTCTCTCTGCCCTGTCTTCCCAGTTCTTCCTTCACTTGATCCCTCTGATCCCCCATCCCCTCCCAATCTCCTTTCCCACCCAGGTTTTCCATTACCTCCCTATGATGATTACTTTATCTCCCCCTGTCAGTGAAAATCAAGCAGTCTTCCTTGGTCCCTCCTTGTTATTTAGCTTTTTGACTCTTTGGACTGTAGCATTGTGTCCTATATTTTATGGCTAATGTCTACTTATCCGTGAGTACATACCATACATGTTACTTTAGGTCTGCATTACCGCACTAAGGGTGATAATTTCTAATTACATCCATTTGCTTGTAAATTTATTCTGTATCCATTCAATATTATTTTTCCAGTATCAACTAAGGACAAGAATATCTAAATTTCAGAAATGAGAATTGGACATTCATATTTCCATAAAATGTCCAACCTCTTAGAGGAAATGCCTATCTATCCTACCATTTTCACACCTTATTTTTAGCGTGTATTACATATGTCCAATGTTAATATCTGACATACATCTAAAAGGGTGTGTCTTTAACAATTCTGCTAGTAATAGGGACAGAATGATGTGGAAATTATGCCAACTGTTGTGAAAAAGTGGTTCTAGTGGGGAAGAAGGCAGGCATCACTGACAAAGAATCTCATAGGGAATCTCTCTCACATTGTATCATAAGGGCATACAGATAGCAATTCTACAAGGATTTATAGTAAAACTGATTTCCTATGTGATGTGTTACACACAAATTAGATACCATAATAAAAAAACAAAGTCTTTGTATTAGCTACACTTTCTTCTGGAATTAATTGGCTTCTTGACCACCATGAGTATTCTACTCTTGAACAAGTAACTTAGTTAAGCTAAGGATTCAAACTCTAAAGCATAGTATCTCTAGGAGGGCTTTGGGGAGAATGAAGAAGCTTATTAAGTAGTTATACTTATTTTTTCCTAGTTTGGTCCAATACAGAAAATGCATGGAGCACAGCAGAAGAAAGCTGGGCCATTCATTTTCCTTTCTTCTCTTTCTATGATGTTGGAGACTATAGGTTCCAGTTTTATTGTTAAAACTTTAGTGTCAAAAGAAAAAGTGTCATCACTTTGGAACCTTCCAGTTTTAGTTGGCAGAGAAGTATGTTTCAATTTTCCATATTACCATGGAATATTCTATAGATCCAATGTAGAAAGAATCCATGGGAATAGATTCTATAATGAATTTTTGTATGGAAAGACCTAGAACTGACAGAATGGAGCATCTAACTTCATGGGAGATATACAGAGAGCATCTCTAAAGAGGAGACTCTTGAAGCTAGTGAAGTAGCTTAATACATGCTATAATACCACATTTATGAAATGGTTACACAAGAATATGTAACACCAAATCATGATATTTTGATAATATGATGTCTAATTTCAATGCCCTATTATTGCAAAGTTTGTCAAAACTTCACATTTTGATTATTTGTCTTGAGTGTCACCTTTTTTTTACTTGATATATGACACTGTGTATAGTCTATGGTCTCTGAAGCTAGTTATGTATTAAAATAATAGAGAAATTTCTAAAGAATTTGCTCATGAGAGTTTTGAAGATTCCAGAGTTATTTCATAGTTTGTGAAGTAGTTGACTATAAAGTATCTAAGGACTCTATACATCTAATGAACTCCCAGGTATTTGTGATTATCAGGCATATTCAGGAACTGTTGGCTCAGTGTAGGTGTTCTTGTCCCTGTGTAAATATTGGCATCATTTAGTACACTTACCCTTGACCTATAATCTCTCTTTTTAAAAACAAGTTTCTCAGATAAGTATAATATGCTATCAATTTGAGTATCCCTAATTTTGGTAGTTAATCAAAGAAATGGACACAAAGAGTACCATCTAATACAAATTTTATTACAGTTTTTTTGCATGATTTAAGTATTATCATACATATCGTTATTCCACCACAGAATGTTGAATCTTTTAGGAACATGGGAATGGCAGGATCAGTCCTGATTCTGCTTTGTAAGAGCTTATCCTTTAGGGAGTATTTAAAGCTTCCAGTAAGAAGAAAGAAACATCCCTTGTTAAAATGGGTCAAACTCTGCCCTTGAACATGAAGTGGTACAGTTTACCAATTCCTTATACCACATGAATTATATCTAGCATAGAGTGGTAGTGGAATCATTGCTGATTTCCACTGTGATTAAGAAAACATGTTTTGTATAACATTCCCTAATCTTCAGATGTATTTTTAAAATGTGTGGCAAATTCATTTTCAAAGAAAAAAGAAAAGAGTTACGAGGTGACTGATAAGTCCAAGTAATCCTCAGTGTTCAGATGGAAAATTTCAAAGTCTCAAGAGGAAGACATGCATGGGAAGGGATCAAAGTTGACCCATGGAGCACATTCCTGTGCTAACTGTTTTTAGATTTTGTTTGTTGATTGTTTGTTCTTGAAATATTCACCTTTTGTACAACATGTTTTGATAATAGTCACACCCAACTCTTTCCAGATCCACTGCACTTTTCATAACCACACAACTTTGAATCTATTACTTATTTTTAACCCTTCCAGACCAATTCGTAATGCCCAAAGTGATCTTGCATGGGTTGTCCTTCCCTGGAGAATGGTTACTTTAACAAAGGTTACATTCTTAGGAGAGACTAACCTTTGTTTTCTCCATAGCTATCAATTGCAAATTACTCCAATTCTAGGGATAAGAGTATGTGCCCCTCTTTAAGCTTAGCTTCAGGTCATTTAAATTTAAAATTAAGTTGCTTAAAATTAAAGTTTATGTTTACATAGGTTCTGCGCATGCTATCAAAATCACTATGTGCAGTAGCCCTGACCATCTGAACCATAGTGTTTCCTTCCACCCATCCACCAACTTCAACTTTGCTTTAGACTTTGAGATTGGCCCTTGGTAGGAATTTGTTCTGGTGACATTGCTTAGGATGTTGAATGATTCCGAAGACCTTATATGGTGCATATATGTTTGTTGCAAGCTATGATTAAATAAACTTGTGGTTCAAATGTTATGGAAGAAAATGTGATACACTGTTTCCTTAATTCTGAAGAATTCAGTGAAGAAACACGTGGATGTCAGTTAACAGGAAGAGTTAAAGTTCCCATAGTTAGTTTGTAACATTTGTTTCACTATTTTTAAAGTGAATAACATGTTTAAGATGAGTTAAAAACACCTCAATATTCTGTAAAATATTCTGTAAAAGTCCAGCTTTTCTTTTTGGCAATACATACTGTCCAGTGATATGTTGGTGTTATCTGACAAACTTAAAAGTCATAAAATCACTGATATGTGTGCAAACATAAACATAAGACTCTGTTTTCTATAGAAACACAATGATACATAACATAAAATAGGTTATGCAAAAATTATCCTACAAAGCCATAGACATTAAAAAGCTCAAGGTGAGTAGTTGCCTTTACGAATATATATATATATATGTATGTATATATGTACATATATATAATATGTATGTATATGTATATATACATACATGTGTGTGTATATAACAGTGAAAGAAATAGAGGGTATGAAGATGAGAGGCAGAAAAGGGGTGCACTGAAAGAGTTGGAGAAAATTAAAATAAATATAACACAATTAAATTTAATGAATAAATCTATGCATAGGATAAGCAATCTGAAACCTCAAAGAGCCAAGGGTGTAGCTCAGTTTAGCTTTGAGTATGAACACAGCGAAGGGCCCGTTTCCTCTGCACTAGCAATGGACTGAATATATTCTGTTATATTAAAAAGGACAAGTGGCTTTGGATATTATACTGATTAAATGTTAATCTTATTCAGAACCACCCTCACATCCACAGAACTCTTTTACCGTCTACCAGAACACCCAGTAGCCCCATAAGCTTGTCACCTAAACCCAGCTATCACCTTATATGTGTGTTTATGCATGACATTTTAATTTCTTTCTTCAATACATTCCGTTTCCCTCATCTTTTTCTTATTTAGATAAAATAAAAGTCTGTTTTTACTGATATAATTTTAGTTAAAATCTGATTTAAAAGGACATTGTTTTGACCATTGGTAACTTCATTCGTTCCTTGGTTTTAAATCAAAGAAATAGTGTAGCATGTATTTTTCATTGAATTCCCAAAACCTTTTATATATGTCACAGATTAAGACTGGATGTTGTCTATTTGTTACTAATGTACTGCTATTTAAACGGTGTCATTTATTTATGACATATGGATGCCTTATGTGAATTAGAGGTAGTAAAGTTGTATCTTAGTTTATCTCTAGGATTAAATTTACTACATGCCTCTGTAGTTTTGGACATGATACAATTCTAATGGATGGATATAGTCAGTTGTAAGGGGAATCCTATCTCACCTCAATCCACTTATATTAGTTCTCTTCAAGAAAATCTTTATATTGTTAAATAATTAAGGAGAAGGGTTGATTTATTTTCTTTTCCTTTGTCTGTAATGACTTTAAAGGAAGAACGCAAGAAGATAAACAGAAGGATGATTCTACTAATAACCACATGTTTGCCTTGGCAGTGTTTAGCTGGAGGAAGCAGGGTGAGAATGCTCAAGCTTCTGCTTCCTTAGGAAGCCCAATGGGATGTAGAAAGCACTCTAGATACATTCCTAAAGCATCTACTTATGCTCAGTAGGTGCCAGACTTCTCTGGCAATATTGCCCATGGCTATATAGTTAGGTGCATATGTGATTATGTATTTGTATGTGAGGCATATGTTATATATAATACATATATAATCTATCTATCTATCTATCTATCTATCTATCTATCTATCTATCTATCTATCTATCTATCTACCAAAGATCAGAAAAGTACCAGAAAAGAAATCAAATCATACCATCCTCTATGGTTTAAGCCACATTCTTCTTTTTAAAGAACATATAAATGACCAGGTCACATATTCTAATATTCAGATTTTTCCTAAGTTCCTAAATCTTTACTACTTCAAAACTTTTCTGGACTTCATTTCTCTATTTAATCATTAGCAAATATTTGCTAAAAGCTTTGACATGGATTCTCTTCTTGGTGGATAGTGAATTGGGACTTCTTTTTTCTCTCCAATGGTGATAACTATCCTTGCTCCATTAGGCAACAGAAGTAGTGAGGGAAAAAAAGTCAGTGAAAGGCAGTTTCAGTCTTTCTTGCTTTTGTTGATTCTTTATTAAGTTACCACATAAAGCAATGCTGTTTTGACCTTTATCCTGTAGTCTGTAATTTAAGCATGAAATCCTTATCTGTTCCCTTTAGCTTCCAGATAATTGACACAAAGACCTCTGAAGTTTATTAATAAAGTGTAGGCCTATGCTCGGCAGATATTCATCTATTCTAACCCTCTCAACTGTCTATTTCTCAGCCACATGGACTTTTACCCTCCATCTCAGTCTTGCTCTGGTTAGCTCTGCTCCATGTGTATCATAGTGAATCCCTTTGTGAACAGCTTGCCCATCACAACACCCCTTGGATCCTCTGCTTCATGGCCACCTCCTGGTCTCTGCACATGGTCTCTCTAATTTCTTCCCTCCTTTCCTCGTGAGCCTTCTTCTACTTTCCATTCCCTGGGTCTTCTTGTAGAGATTGGAAGACCAGCCTTCCAATCTCCTTTGCTCATCCATAGAGCTATTAGCTCTTTATTTACCAATCAGAGATAATTGGGGAGCATTCTTTATACAACATCGATGAAGAAGATGTGTTAATAATAACTACAATGCTAGTGTCCATACTGTAACAGCTCTTTAGGTACAGAAATCAGCATCTGAATATACATTGCACAATACCAAGCCCCAACATTATCCTACGTTAAATTTCAAATTTCTCTTTTGGCTGTTTACCATACTTATAACACACTGCTCAGGAAACTAGGGGTCTGGAAATTCTACACAAAGACTTGGGAGCTAGAATACTATTTATTTGTTTGTTTGCTTATTTATTTATTTATTTACTCTCCCTCCAGCAAATGAACTCAGGAATGAATATATTCATATATAATATATTCATATTATTTGTTTGCAATTCAAATGACATCTCCCTTCCCGACTTCCCCTCCAGAAACCCCCAAACCCGCCATCCAATCCTGCATCCTCTTTGCCTATATCTGTGAGGGTGTTCCTCCACCCACTTACTCACTCCAGCCTCACCACTGTAGCATCCCCCGATGCTGGAGCATTAAGGGCCTCCCCTCCCTCTGATGCCAGATAAGGCCATCCTCTACAACATATGAGACTGGAGCCATGGATCCCTCCATGTTTCTCTTTGGTTGGTGGTTTAGTCGCTGGGAACTCTGGGTGGTCTAGTTGGAGAGTTGATATTGTTCTTCCTATGAGATTACAATACTCTTCAGCTCCTTCAGTCCTTCCCCTAGCTCTTCCATTGGGGTTCTCAGGCTCAGTTTGATGGCTGGCTAGCTGTGGTTGTCTGTATCTGTATTGGTCAGATTCTGGTAGAGCCTCTCAGGTGACAGCTATATGAGGCTATTGTCAGCAAATACTTCTTGTCATCAGCAATAGTGTCTGGGTTTGGTGTCCCTAGGTGGGATGGATCCCTAGATGGTGCAGTCTCTGCATGGCCATTCCTTTAGTCTCTGATTTATCTTTTTTGTCCCTGATTCTTATGTTTTTGGACAGGAACAATTCTGGATTAAAAATGGGTGGGTGGCCGCATCCTTCGGCTGAGGGCTGTGCCTATGTACCGGAAGTGGTCACTACAGGTTCTATCTTTCCATTGTTGCGATCCCATGAATCCTGGGAACCTCTTCTTCCCTGGTCTCTGGGACTTTCTAGTGAGTAACTCCAGTTTCCCATCTCCTACAGCTACATGTTTCTATTCAATTTCCTGACCCTCTGTACTTCTCTCCTGTCCCTTTCCATGCCTGATCCTGCCCCCTTTTTTCCTCCCCATCCTTGCTCCCTCTCAGATCCCTCCCTCCTTCTACCTCTTGTGATTATTTTGTTTCCCATTCTATGTGGGATTGAAGCATCCACATTTTGGTCTTCCCTGTTATTAAGATTCATATTTTCTGTGGGTTGTATCATGGATATTCTGAGCTTTTGGGCTAATATGCACTTACCAGCAAGTACACACCATGTGTGTTCTTTTGTGTCTGGGTTACCAAAGTCAAGATGATATTCTCTAGTTACATCCATTTGTCTGTGAATTTCATGAAGTCATTATTTTTAATAGCTGAGTAGTACTGCATTGTATAAATGTACCACATTTTAGGTATCCATTCTTGTGTTGAGGGACAGCATGGTAGTTTCCAGCTTCTGGCTCTTATAAATAAGGCTGCAATGAACATAATAGAGCATGTGACCTTATTATATGTTGGAGCACCTTTTGGGTATATATGTATAGTAGCTGTATATCTAGGTCTTCAGGTAGAACTATTTGCAGTTTTCTGAGGAACCACCAGATTGTTTTCCAAAGAAATTTTTACCAGCTTGCAATCCCACCGGTAGTGGAGGAGTGTTCCTCTTTCTATACATCCTCATGAGTATCTGCTGTTACCTGAGACTTTTATCTTAGCCATTCTGATTGGTGTGAGGTAGAATCTCAAGATCATTTTGTTTTGCATTTCTTTTTTTTTCTGTTTTTCTTTTATTTTATTGGATATTTTCTTTATTTACATTTGAAATGTTATCTCCTTTCCAGGTTTCCATTCTGGAAACCATCATCCCATTCACTCAACTCCTGCCTCCATGAGGGTGCTTCCCCACCCACCCACTAACTCCTGCCTCCCTGCCCTGGCATTCCCCTACATTGGGGCATCAAGCCTTCACACGACCAAGGGTCTCTCCTCCTATTGATGCCCTACAATTCCCATCCTTTGCTACATATGCAGTTGGAGCCATGGGTAATTCCATGTGTATTCTTTGGTTGGTGGTTTAGTCCCTAGGAGTACTGGGGTGTCTGGTTGGTTGATATTGCCATTCTTTCTATGGGGTTGCACACCCCTTCAGTCACCACAGTCCCTTATAAGGACTAAGAAGGACTGACACATCTACATTTTGGTCTTCTTTCTTCTTGAGCTTCATATGGTCTTTGAATTGTATCCTGGATTTTCCAAGCATATCAGTGAGTACATATAATGTGTGTTCTTTTGTGATTAGGTTACCTCATTCAGGATATTTTCTAGTTCCACCTATTTGCTTAAGAATTTCATGAAGTCATTGTTTTTAATAGCTGAGTAGTACTCCATTGTGTGAAGGTACCATATTTTATGTATCCATTTCTTTGTTGAAGGAGGAATTTTCAAATTCATTTGGAATAACAAAAAACCCAAAATAGCAAAAATTATTCTCACAATAAAAGAACTTCTAGGGGAATCACTATCCCTTACCTCAAGCTGTATTACGGAGCAGCAGTAATAAAAAAATATATGGTATTGGTACAGAGACAGGCTGGTAGATCAATGGAACAGAATTGAAGACCCATAAATGATTTGCATTTCCTTGATGACTAAGGGTTATGAGCAATTCCAGATTCCTCAGTTGAGAAGTCTTTGTTTAGCTCTGCACCCCACTTTTTAATAGGGTTATTAGATCTGTGGTGTTTAACATCTTGAGTTCTTTGCATATTTTGGATTTTAGTCCTCTGTGGAATATAAGGTTGGTAAAGATCTTTTCCCAATCTGTTTTCCTAATTTCCAAATTGCTGTTTTATCCTATTGACAGTGTATTTTGCCTTACAGAAGCCTTTAAATTTTATGATGTCCCATTTGACAATTTTTGATCTTAGAGCCTGAGCCACTCCTGTTCTGTTCAAGAAATAGTCCCCTGTGCTGATGTGTTCGGGGCTCTTTCCTACTTTTTCTTCTAATAGATTCAACTTATCTGGTTTTATGTGGAGGTCCCTCATCCACTTGAACTTGAGCTTTGTACAAGGAGATAAGAATAGGTCAATTTTCCTTCTTTTACATGCTGATCACAAGTTGAACTGGCATCATTTTTTGAAAATGCTGTCATTTTTCCATTGGATGGTTTTGGCTTCAATGTCAAAGATCAAGTGACCATGGGCATGTGGGTTTATTTCTGGGCCTTCAATTCTATTCCACTAATTTACCCCCTGTCTCTGTACCAACAGTATGTGACTTTTATCATTAGTTCTCAGTATTATCACTTACCACTTCAGATCAGTGATAGTGATTCCTTAAGAAGTTCTTTTATTGTTGAGAATGGTTTTCAATATCACAAGTCATAAAATCATTTATTTTATTTTTAAGGTTTATCTTATTCTGTTTTTATTATTCTTTCTCTCCTCCTCCTCCAGATGAAGTTGAGAATTGCTTTTTCTATCTCTGTGAAGAACTGAGTTAGAATTTGTATGGGATTGCATTGAATCTGTAGATTGCTTTAGGCAAGGTTGCCATTTTTACTATGTTAATCCTGCCAATCCATGAGCATAGGAGATATTTCCATCTTCTGAGGTCTTCTTTGATTTCTTTCTTAGAGACTTGAAGTTCCTGTCATACAGACCTTTCACTTATCTGAAATACCCACATTAATTTTCAAGAGCAGTTTCAATAAATTAGCACAGACTTGTTAGGTTCTAGCAACAGAAATGTATTGTCTTATAGTTTGAGGCTAAACAGCACGTAACATGGAGGCACGGGCAGGGTGGCTTCCTCTGAAAACAGTGCAGCAGATTCCCTTACTGCTCACAGACATTTTGATACATCGCTCTGGATATTCTTGTTCTTGACTGGTAGACACACTAATCTTATCCTTGTTTTTACATTCACAAGCGTCATTCCTTTTGAATAGCTCAGTCCCAGTGTCCCTCTTTTATTTTATTTTTAAGGTTTATCTTCTTATGTATTTTTATATATGTGTAAATATTTAGGTGCATGTATAAGCACATGAGTGCCCATGGTGGCCAGAAGGAGTCTGATACTCTGGAGTTGAGGTACAAGTGTTGGTGAGTCTTCCAGTGTAGTTATTGGGTGTCAAACATAGATCATCTACAAAAATAACTAGTGTTATTAACCACGGAGACAATTCTATCCCTGCTCCTTTTCATAAAACCACTGCTCATGCTGTATTATGGCTTCACTCAACCTTAACAAGCTGGATGGGCAATGCTATTCCCATTTTACATAATATTTTAGGGATAGAACTTCAATACTTCCACATACGCATTTTGAGGATTATGATTTGTGATTTTTTTTCATTACTTGTGAATCACAGAATAGAGGAGGACATTACCTAAATCACCCCTTTTATATCTTCTAAACACCTGTACCAACATTTTCAAGAGCACGAATATGTTTCTTTAGAAATATTTTAGATACAAAGCACACACACACACACACACATACACACATATACATGCAAACGTGTGCATATGCATACACACCCAGTAGATCACATATCAGTTAAAATATTATAAAATTTAAATATCAATTAATTTTATTTTTATCAGTTGCACTTAGAGAATGAACATGCATGCTAAATAAATTTCATATCATTTTTACTACTCAAACGATCATATATGAGGTTAGAGTAGTACCCAAATATCATGCTCGAAGCTGCAGTAGCAGGAAGGGTGTTTTGAAACCCAGGGTTGTTTGTGTTCTAGTGGTTTCACTGCCTTTGGAATTACTCATTAAGGCTCCCTAGCAAATTTAGCTGACAATCGTGCATTTCTTAATTATCATGCAAGCATGCTTTTTTTGTGTGCGTTAACATCCAATCAACTTTGATATATTTATTTGATTTGATTTCCTCCTGATTCTAAACTATAAAATAAGTAATAATTTAATTAAAAATTTCTTGTACTTTTAATCATATAGATTATTGTATTTCCATTGCCTTTATCCGCTGAATAGCTTAGTTCCAGGTCATCACTGAAATAAATGGATATTGAGAAATAATTTTGTCTAATTGTTTTAAATTTGAGCTTAAATAGATTCCCATTGATTTCTGCATATACGTGTATGAGAGGGCTAGATACCTAAAGACAGAGACAGAGAAAAGCATACAGAGACAAAGACACACACACACACACACACACAGAGAGAGAGAGAGAGAGAGAGAGAGAGAGAGAGAGAGAGAGAGAAAGAGAGAGAGAGAGAGAGAGAGAGAGAGAGAGAGAGAGAGAGAGAGGCTGAGTGGCAGCAAGGCAAAGACAATGATATCATTCTCAAACTTGCATATCAGAATTACTGAGACGGCTAAGGAGTGTGCTTCTCTGTGGGCACCTGCTCTTGCATGCATTCCCATTTGGTATAATTTGGTACACCTGTGGATCCTGCGTTACCCTGAAACCTCTCAAAATTATAAAGTATCGAGCCCTTGTCAGGGCTTCCTCATCACCACTTTTCCCTGACATAGCAAAACAAAACAAAACAAAACAAACAAATGAACAAAGAAAGAACAACAAGAAACAAGCTTGACTCATACATTTCACCCAAAAAAATGTTCTAGGGTAAGAGATTGATTTTGCTGTAAATTAATACATAAAATTTCTCTAGACAGAAGCATTTCAAGGCAAAAGCAGGTTGTGAATTTTCAGAACAAGCCCGTGGCACCCAGTAAGTGGGGGTAACATGATTGTGGAAGGTGAACACAGTAGAAGATGTTTATGCTTTAGGAAGCAGTTAGACGTTTTTTCCCAACTCTTCCAGACATATCAACTTCCCTGTGTTTTTATAGTTGAAATGATGGTGTTCAGTATATAATATCTCCTTGGACAACAGAACAACTATGCATGTATTCTCAAAGGCTTTGGAGCCTGTAGGTTTGTGTACCTTGTGTTATATTTGCATGAAGTCTACAAACTGAGAGAGCTGAGAATGCATTGTTAAATTTAAATGGGTTTTTTAGAAGAATCAGGATGCTACAAAAATACTCCTATCCAAACTTTCTGTCCTATTCCAAGTATGATAGACAATAATTTTGACAGAAGCCCAATGTTTGTTCTCCATTCTCAGGCTTTAAGATTGGCCTAGTGAAAAATCTCTCATTTGAGCCATGAAAATGTTTTCTTAGTTTCTGTATCTCTTCATTTGCCCGATTTATATGTCACCTTTGATCTAAGGTCTGGGGCCCATTCTTCGGTCAACCCTTCCCCACCTTTTTAAAATGGATCACCTGAGATGTAATCCGTGAATCACCCCACTGACTTTCTGCAAGCTCCCACTGGCACGAACTGCCTGCTCATGTCAGAACCATAGAAAACTACGGCCTGTCACATCCACGCCGCGCCAGCTCTCTTCAGAGAAAGACATCAGTCAATGTCTTATTGCGACTGATGTACACTTGGGGAATTTTGTTGTAAAATTGTGGCCATGAGACTAATAAAAAGATCTGTACATATGCAACAGAATGCCTTTGGTTGTTATTTTTGCCCCCCGTTATCATCATCAACAAATAATATGTTAACAAAAGGAAAAAAAAATTCTACGTCGTGTTTCTTTGTTAATGTTCAAGCTAAAAGCACACAGACAAGGAAGGGCAGCCTCCGATGCAGCTGGAGCAAATGAGTGGATTCAAATCTGCCGTCTGGGAAGAGAAAGCGATGGTACATGCATGTCTCCCCAGAAGGAACCCGCTTTTCTGAAGAGTAAGCTTTGCTCTGAGCTCCTTGACTTAAAGGGATGAAGGCGAACAGCCGCCGCCTTCCTTAATTGTCAGCTCACACCTTCCTTTAATGAGTTGCCTAGAAGTTTATGGTTAAGTTACCCCGGTGACTCAGGTAGGGTTTCTTTTAACTCCAGCTGAGACTGTCAGAATAGGAAAAAAGGGGGTCCGTTTTCTGATTAATGAAAATAATAATTACGTACAGATGAAAGCAGAAAGAGAAAGCCAAGAGCTTCCGCGTTACTTTAAACAAAGAAGAGTTAAGGCCTTATCTTAACTATGCATTGGCACCGCAATGCGAAATGGTCATGCAAAATTAATTTTTAATGTGTTCAATTTATATTAAAAATTTCTGCAAGTGTGTGAATTTTTTTTCCAGGGCTAGAGTGCTACTTCATTTACAATATTCCCTGAAGGTGTTTTTTTTTTAAAGAGACTCTTAAACTGAAGCCATTTTAAGGGTTTTATGAGACATTATGTGAGCTTTCATATGCAAGTTAGTCGTTAAGTACCAGATATTATATTCTGTAATATGCTTAAGTGATATTAGAGGCTGTATATAGCCTGCAGTAATGGCTATTGCTGCTTTTTTAATTTATCAAGAAAATGTTGCTTAAATAAGGAGCAAATCAATGCTGGGTTGTACAAAATATAAATGTAAGGAAGTAACCGTATTTTTTTTATATACACTTGCCTCTTCCAGCTTCCCTGAAAGGGAAAAATACAGCCTACTTCCAAGACTGTTATTGACAGAAATTGTAAGGAAAAAAATAAAATAAAGAGTTTATTTCCAAGAGAGCCGCCTAGGAGCACACGGGGTGACGTTGAACAATGGACGCCCATTGCTACTCAGAGCTTCTCGATGGGCATAAAGATGAATTTTATGCCTTGGATAATTGTTGTTTGTGTGCGTTCTGGCGTTCAGACAAACTGAAATCTCTCCTTTGTATTTAACCAGTTAAGGCCTTGAGTCTTCTGCAGCTAAAAGGAAACGGTTGTGTTATGCCGGATTCATTGGTCAAGCTTTGAAAAGCGTAGCTGAAGGCACCTCCTAGGGAGGGAGGTTGACCAAACAAACAAACAAACAAATATCAACAACTAAAGACTGGTTCCTGTGCAGCGTTCCTCCTATAATCCACCACTGCGCCTTAATCCGGAGGACACTGCGAATGCTTGGCTTTTTTTTTAAAGCATTGTTCCAAACTGAAATACTTTAGTTTACTAAAAAGAAGAGATTGCTAGTTATCAACAAAGTATCTATTACATCTGAAATCATATCATTACAGATATAAGAATTAGATCTAATATTAAATTCTCTCTCACAAATACTATCTCAAGGTGGTAAATAATCCCAAGCGAAATAAATGTGGCACCATGGAAATTAATTTTTGCTTGCATCTTTCTTTAAAAAGCAAATAACTCCCCGGTTATTGCAGCACGAATTTGAATTTCACTTATAAATCACTTCACCGAGATGCTGGCTGGCTTCAGCTTTCTTTTCTATATAGTGCAGTGTAAGAAATCAATGTAGGTGTTGTTGAAAAGGATCTAAGATACGTGGAATCTGGAACGTCGGGTTTTAAGTTAAACTTTGAAATGAAGAACTAAAAGCAGCGAGCTTTCCCAACTGAAAGCAGTGAAGTTGTGGGCTAACCACGTTTCCCTGGGAGGGGAATCGTCTATGGAAGCTTACCACATGCAGCTCAGCATTAACTCACAATATGAAAAAAGAAAAAGAAAAAAAAAAAGACAGTTCCATTATATTGGACTACATTTTGCAAGACAAACAACAAGGACATAATCTCCCCCTTAAACCCACCAAAACTAAACAAAACTATATACACAGGGTACTGGAGGCTCCGCGTGTAAGACTCGGGTTAGTGATTATTGATTGACGAATTTTCACTTCATTCTACAAATATGTCAAACCGACCTCAAATTATATGCCCTAATATGAGGCTCTAAAATCCTGAAAGTTCGTATACTATTTCAGTATCACAAATTCGTGTAGGGCACCGTATTCATTAGTGTGTCAGTGCCTGGTATATTTTGGGTGACTGATTATTAAGGAATGGCCATGCAATAGTTTGTGTAATAGAAGAATCACATAAGCAGAGTGATTCTTCATTATACGGAGCTCG
This sequence comes from Rattus rattus, assembly GCF_011064425.1. Lineage (NCBI taxonomy): Eukaryota > Metazoa > Chordata > Mammalia > Rodentia > Muridae > Rattus > Rattus rattus. Next base: position 23,897,274 of record NC_046158.1, read on the forward strand.
TATCCAACAGCTCACTGACTTTCTGATCTGAGTATGAATCTGAGTTTATATCTAAGTGTCCTAATAGTCAATATTATGATTTCTATGTCTACACTGGCAGACAAGTTTTTCCATTTACAACCCCGTCACATTGTAAAATCATGCTATGTATTTACATATTTCCTGGTCCTCCTTGAACAATATTCTAGCAGAGCTCCCCACCTTCCTCCCTCAGCCCAGCTGCAGATTCCTCTCCTCTTTCTGTCTCCGTATGATTAAATACATTTAAAATCAGCATCATCTCTTCCACTCGCCTTTCCTCTCCCATCTGCTGATGCCCACCCGATCCTTCTTTTGGAATCAGATTTAATATGAATCTTTAAAAATCAAAATCATTTTCTGTTTCCTTGCCCTAATCCAGCAGCTGCAGATTTCTTCTCCCGGCGTTCATCTCAGTCTGCAGCTCCCCAAAACGCCTCTTAGAAAAAAAAAAATATGCAGTTGTTTTTCTCCCCTATCCAAATGGCTGGAACTTTCCTGGCTTCCCAGTTATACAAATTTATGCTGCTTTTAAGGCTCGTGAAGATGGTATTATTAGAAGTCGTGTGAATCAGGGTTGCGTATGGAAGGAAGGGAAGTCGCTTTAAATGAATGAAAGTGGGTATCGAATAGGGCTTCTGTACTATTCATTCATATAGAACCTAATCAAATACATGTACATTCTGCACACTTGATCCATACAGATAAGTGAAACTGAAAAGACCTCAGCTCAACTAGATCTTAAAAATAAACATTAGGAAGGAGTGAGTAGAAATAAGCAAACAAAGTTGGTTTTTTTTTTTTTAATTCTGGCAGAGGGTTTATTTATTTAGCAACAGCAATGGAGCTGCTTACACTTTCTCCAAATGTTTTATCTCTTTTTCCATAGCACCTGTCCCTGAGTGAATAGAGCCACATCTGTCTCATCTTGGCATAAGGAGTGCACAAGTACATCTGTGAGTGAAGACTTCATTTCTGAAGGAAGCAGTGTATGCTTTTGAACTCCTGCAGTCCGGACTAAAAGAATGCACAATACATTCTGTATCCTGCTGAAAGTTTTCCCAATAATGAGGAGAGAGTTTGAAACTGATAGAAAGATATTGTTTTGGGTTTGGTAACGCTATGAATACTGCCTAAATCTATGTATTACATATATGCATAAACAGATATGTATACATGCATATATATATACAATTTAGACAAAATTTAGGGATGGTGCTGGTCTGCATATTTGAAAACTATTTTCTGAAAGAACAAGATCATCAATTTTTGGAAGGGAATTCAAGATGTTAATTGATGCCAATTAGATTTACTCATTGTGATAATTTAGGGCATGTTGTACTTTGCACACTTCAATTTTAATAAAAATATCCAATCTCTATGCAGAATCTTCTAACAATTAATAATGGACTGGAGGAGAATCAGTGGCAGATTACTGAAGTTACAGTTTTTAGCTCAAAAGCAGAAGATGTAATTTGAAAATGTAATTTCTTTTCTTTCTCCCAAAGTCACAGTTCCTGTGCATTCTGAGACTAGAAAGATGGCGGTCACCCTTTTCTCTCTTCTTTTCCCTCCAATGTACTCCTGTGTCCTAGTCAGGGTTCACTTATATCCAGTCTTTCTTGGTACAATTCGGCACCATGTTCAACCCATGGCCCTGTTGAAGAGTCCAAACAGAGCTCTATGCCCCCAAACTAGTCTCTCTCTAGTCCAAGCTAAACATATTCCTGAGCTCCCTTCTAACTTCTGATTTCATTGCTGAAATCTCCTTGCAGTTTCCCTGCGGCTGTTAGGAGAATGCCCGCAAATCAGTGTGTGGATGTTATTTCTGAGGTTCTTACAAATTGTGGCACTGTCATTGTGAGGCTCCCAGATGGAGCTCTCTCTCCACCCACACTCCTTTCTACCAAAGTGACTTGTTTGCAGCTCTAAGATGCTTGCTGTCTACTGTTTCTCCCCACTTCTTCAATGTTATTCCTCACACTGAGCTCAGTGTCGCTCAGCACCCCGCTCAGTACACGGTAACAAGTCAGGATGAGTAGAGTCTTGGGAAGGCGGTTGATGAGGATGAGCTCAGATTTCACCACCTTCCCTCTCTCTTTCCTTCTTTCTGTGTTATAGAATGTGAAGAACATGGGTGTGGGCCCTGTGGCGGTGTTTGCAGTGCTGCTGCAGAATGGATAATGCTCTTAGGAAGGGCGACCTCATGCAACGTGATGCTGTTAAGAAGGATGCATTAGAGTGGGCAGGGTGGCCCAATCATTTTGCTGTTCAGCACAAAAAAATGAAAAAAAAATATTTTGAGATATTGTCCTTTTATCTAACATTATCTCGCGGCATTTTTGTTCACAAATAAATTGACCCAGGACTTGAAAATATTGATTCAATAATTCGAGACCTTCAAAGAGAACCCCATAATCGCTTGTGGTGTCGTTTCCCAGACTTTTCAGGTCTCAGATCTAAATCAAGCGTCTCAGCTCCCGTCCTCCTCTGTCTCTGAGGCTTATTTATTTCTTCTTGATTGCTACACCCTGAGAAGCAAAACAGCAGCTTACCACGGCCATGTCTGCTCCTAATGATAAAGGTTCGCACCTCACCTATCTTCTCAAATAGCACTGTCTTCTCCAAGGCAAAACTGTGGCTATGAGCCGAGCTGAGTTTTGCAGCTGAGTTACTGCAAGATCTTATTACCATCTCCCCACTCCTTGGGAGAACCCGCAAACTAGCTCCTGTCTTGGACACCTCGCTTTCCCCCTAAAACTGGACAGCCTACACATGGCTGCAGTTCTGACCATAGCCATGCACCTATGCATGATGCTATGTTTCTTCTCTTTCTTCCTTTCTTCCCTTCTTCCTTTCTTCCTCCCTCCCTCCCTCTCTTCCTTTCCTTCTTTCCTTTTTTTCTTCTTTAGTTCTTTCTTTAAATGAAAGTGAGAAAAGCAAACTGCATAATTTACCAACACTTGTCGGGCAGTCACACCTTCCTTTTTTCTATCTGGCCTAACTCACCTACCATCTGCTCTCCAAGGCCTCCATCCTGCCCTTGACAGTACAGTGTAGAGTTGCCTGCAGAAAAATGTGCTGTGATAGAAATCAAAAGTTCTTTCGGCATCTATAGCGTGTTTTGTTAGTTGCAGTCAGCTAAGTTTTCTTTTGCCATAGTGTATTTAAAAAAAAGAAAAGAGGCTTACATAATCTACAATTCATGATCGCACTCCTGACATTTAGATGAGCTCATGTTTAAATTTTTATTGCACACCCAAGAGAACAGAAGTGGTGGTTTCAATGTGGTGGGGTAAATTATACATTTGGTCTACTCTGCTACACATGCTATGCCATTAGTTTTCCCAATCAGTTGAGTTTGAATTTAGGTTTCAGAAGCGGATCCAGGAAATTTTTACGTTGCGGAAATTTCCCCTAATTTTATGCTTGCGTGTCATTTATGGTGTGTCACTGGGGGTGTGCCTTTAGGCTTCAAATACTCAAGCCAAGCCCGATAGCTCTCTCTTTTCTCCTGCTGTCTGCAGGCCTGGAGGTGGAACTCTCAGCTACCTCTCCAGCATCGTGACAGCTTGCAGGCTGCCATGTTTTAACCCTGATGATAATGGACTAAATTTCTTAATGTAAGAAAGCCCCTACTAAATGCTTTCTTTTATACCAGTTGTCTTCCTCATGGTGTCTTTTCACAGCAATAGAACAGTAACTAAAATAGATAACTAGAAAAGATTTAGAATAATTAGCATTTAGATTTTTCTTCCTAACCTAACAGTATCTTTTTTTTTCTTTTCTTGAACAAAGCTAGGTTGTAATTTTGATATACTGAACTACCTTTTCCTTAACTTGAAAGCCAAAACATACCCAGAGTCAGAATTAAGGATATAATATCCTAGCATTCTCAGAGGATACAATGAAATCAGAAGAGGTGCTTGTGGCTATGAAATGGAGTTTGTGGTTATATGCAAGTGATAGAGGTAATATAGTTGCTATGTCTGAGTGTATCCAGTGGAGTGTTTATAAACTGACTATAGTCACATCTGTAAATACTGGTAATAGTTTGGGCTTCACTTGAAGTTTTATATATTTCTATATCCATCCCACTTACAGTAAGTCATATATTTAATCACTGTAACAAAATCCTCAGCATCTTTACCTGAAGACTGCTCATGCTAAGTACATAACTTGGGCACACTATCTTTACGTCTTCAAAACACAAATTTTTCCTTTCTGAGTAAGACTGATACACCAATTTCACGTTACGAACTAGAAGTTAACAAGCTATGGTGGCAAAGCCAAGGTCTTTCTTTGGCCTGTTTTCAGGTGATGAAGGAGTTAGTTAATCCTGGCTTTTGCATCTGCAATATGTTTTGGTAAGAGAATTATCTACAATGAGGACAAAGGTTTAAAAGGCCATGCAAAATGGACCTTAAATTAGCTCCAAGGCAGAGACAGTCACCAGCTAACCAATACAGACAAATTACATGTCTAATTACATCATAAAAGATTTTGGAGAGTAGATGAGATAGTATATATAAAATGTTTGCCAAGCTGTTTTGATAATATTAGTAAGAAAATAATACTAGTCTTTGTCATGGGATTCAGGGAGATGGCTCAGTGGATAAAGTGCTTGCTAGGCAATTTTGAGGCCCTGATCATGGATTCTGAGTAACCATGTAGCAAGGCCAACATGATGACTGAGGCCTGCAATCCCACTGCTGGGAGGTAGAGAGAGAAAGATCCCAAAGGACTTCTGGCTAGCAAGTCTGAACAAAAGTGAACCCTGGGTGCAGTGAGAGATCCTGCTCCAGAAGAAAGATAGGATATAGTCCAGTAAGACACTGGATTCTGGTGCCTTCAGACTGCAAATACACACATGCATGCATGCACACCCACACACATGCATACTTGCATGTACACATATTCCCCCATGAGAACAATAATGTAAAATATATTAATATCATTTTTCTTAAGGGGATTTTAAATTGAGGTATCCATTCAACATGTTCTTATATTATGTCCAATTTTAACAGCAGCAAGTCTCGTGCTAGACATATAATAAAAGAGGCTGATTAATTTACGGAGCCAGGAAGCAAAGTGTGAAAGGGTTGTGTACCAATATCCCCATCTATAGATACCCACATAAACTACTTCTTTAACCAGGTTCCACATCTTAAAATTCATGCCACTCCCTAAGAGACATTGGCTAGTGAAGGAGCCTTCACATCAAGTTGTTATCAATCTTTCTTGCCAAACCGCATGTTTTTATTCTCAGAATTATGGAATAGATGAAGCCAATGATAGGTCATGAAGCTGACTTCATTGAAGTCTTTGTTAAGATTAGGAGGAATGGGTGATAAATTAAAAAAAAAAACCAACTGTTCAACTTGTGGGAAGTAAGAAGGTTTGATACATGAGTTAAATGAAATGAGAGAGCTAAATGGATTTATGAAGCAAGGAATAATCATGTCTTTCCTGGGAAGGGCATGGACTTCCCAGGAATTCAGGAGTCAAGGTTTTCTGTTGCTTTTCATGGAAAATGACCAGAAATTATTTTTATTATGGGTAACTGTCAACTGTTGATGACTATGTTGCAAGGATATCATTTTACCACGCAGAAGGCATTATAAGAAAGTAAGTCTGTTGGTCAGCGTTATATCTAACATACCCACTCAAAGAACTCCAGATTATAGGGTTACTATGTTCAAAGGTAAGAAACATAAGGGCAGAGTATAAATACAGCTTTGTGATATATATGCTACCATATTGAAGGTAAGAAAAACAATTGTAAATTGTTGGCACAGTAGACAAATTACTTTTCTATTTACCTTTCAGTTTCTAACATATGTGAGAGGCAGTTTCTAAGTTAGAGAGGGTTAGTAGTAAAGACATGAAGAGTGAGCAATAAGGAGATAGCCTAGTTTATAAAGTTATTGCTGTATACACAGCTGAGCCTACATGTGATTTCTAAAACCAATATAAAACAGCTGGATGGGCAGTTATAAAATGGGGTACAGTGCTAAACAGAGAATTCTCAGCAGAGGAATCTTAGATGGCTGAGAAGTACTCAAGGAAATATTCAAAGTCTTCGGTCATCAGTGAAATGCAAATCAGAACAAATCTGAGGGTCCATTTTACATCCATCAGAATGACTTAGATAAAAAACTCAATGGATAGCACATGCTGTAAACTTGTACAACTGTGGAAATCAATTCGGCATTTTCTCAGAAAATTAGTAATAGTCCTACCTCAAAACCCAGCTATTCTACTTCTGGGCATATTCCTGAAAGATACTGTAACGTCTTATAAAGACACTTGCCCAATCCTATTCATAGGAGCTTTCATTTGTAATATCCAGAAACTAGAAATGTCCCTCAAGTGAGTAATGGATAAAGAAAATGTTGTACATCTATACAATGGAATACTATTTGGTTATTAAAAACAAAAACATCATGAGTTTTTCAGGCAAATGGATGGAAAATAAGTGAGATAACTCAGTGCCCAAAGGACATGCGTAATATGTACTCATTTATCAGTAGATATTAGCCATAAAGTATAGGATAGCCACACTGTATTCCACAGACCCAAAGAAGCTAAAGAAGGGAAGCCCAAGCAAGGATGTTTTAATCTCACTTAGATGGGGGAATAAAACAGTCCTAAGAGGCAGTTGGAGGGAGAGAACTGGAGTGAGGGCTGATGGGTAAGGGAAGGAGGGGGTCAGGATCAGATGTGGGAAAGGACAAGAGAGATGGCTAGATAACTATGGAAAGGAAATCTGCAACTGACAGGGGTGAGGAGTTAGGGGTGCGTCTCCAGGATGAGACAGACCTGAGATAACGTAGTCATCCAAGAATCAACGGGAGTGATTGTAGCTGTGACTCACAACACTGGGGCTATGGAACCTGAAAAGACCACCTCCTGTAGCAAGGCCAGAACACCAGTGGACATCAACCCCCACAAAACTTTCAACTCAAAATGTATCTTGTCTAAAAGAAGTGCAGGGATGGGGCAGAGACTGGGGGGAATGACCATCCAATAACCAGCCCAATTTGAGATTTATTCCAAACACTAATCCTTGACACTATTAATGACACTCTGTTATACTTACAGACAGGAACATGTTGTTCTCTGAGAGGCTCCACCCAGCAGCTGACTCAGACAAATATAGATACCCAAAGCCAAACAATGGATGGAGCTTGGGGACTCTTATGGAAGAATAGGAGAAAGAATTGTTGGCCCAGAAGGGGATAGGAACTTCATAGGAAGATCAAGAGTCATCTAACCTGGACTCTTGGGGGTCTCAGAGTCTGAACCACAATCCAAAGAACGTACATGGGCTGGACCTAGGCCTCCTTGCATGTGTGTAGCAGATGTACAGCTTGATCTCCTGAACAACTGAAGCAAGACTATCTCACAAGCGGATTGTTTGTATGTGGGATGTGTTATTCTTGCTGGGCTGCCTTTTCTGGCCACAGTGAGAGAGGGTGCACCTAGACTCACACTGACATGATGTGATAGAGTAGGATGATACCCAGGCCATGAGTGGGGGTGGGGAGTTCCACCAGCTAGAGGAAAAGGTGAGGGGGGTTCAAGGGGGAAGGATTGTGGGAGGAGATGAACAGGAGATGGCAGTGAGTAAATAAGTAAAAAAATAAAATAAAATTTAAAAAGCAGAGTGGGATGGCATGCTTATTATCCTGGTGCTAGAGAGATAGCAGCAAGTGACCTGCTGGATTATCTGGCCAGCCAGCCTTATCTACAGATGAAATTTCAGAATACTGAGAGATTCTGTTTTCAAAGAATAAAAATAAAAACAAAATGGTGGGAGAAGTATGCTAGCATGTGAGGGAAGACACACCCAACACCCCGTCTGCTTGAGTACACATACTCACATATACCCATGCACAAGAACATGTAGTCACATGGAACTCTCAACACGGCTACATGAAATCAAAAGAATAATGAAAATAAACATCTATTATTTGTATGCCAGGAATTTAGATAATCGTTCAAAATACATTATTTTACTAAATGATTAGTTCTGACTCTGGGGTAAAAATCTAATTTTTCATTGATCAAATCAGAGAAAAATTATAGGGTATAAAGATAACCCAAATGCTGACGATTCTACCTACTTCACTCCTAAATCTATATTCCTTCAGATAAATATATAAAGAGAAATTGAAGATTATATAAGTTGGCAGACAAGGGATCTTAGAAAGTCAGTGAAGTATATCACTTATTACTTTTTCCTTACAAAATATCTCATATTTAGAATATACAAAACATTCTGTGTTAAATGAGGTGTTATCAGTGAGATTTTGAATATGACAAAATTCTTCGTAGAAGTAATTTGCCTTCTAGTAGAAGCGGCAGATAAAGAATGTAAATAGGGTTGGGGATTTAGCTCAGTGGTAGAGCGCTTGCCTAGCAAGCACAAGGCCCTGGGTTCGGTCCCCAGCTCCGGAAAAAAAAAAAAAAAGAGAAAAGAAGAATGTAAATAAATACACAAACATAGTAATATTGAATCATGACAGAGCCCTATAAGGTGAGAGGGTAGAGATTTTTTTGGAAGGCAGGCTGACATACTTAGATGTCCAGAACAGGTCAAGCTAAGGAGCTGATATCTCTTTTGATACTTTAAGGATGAAAGAAGTTACCTTGTCAAGAGAGGGAAAATGAGAAAGGGAACAAAATAGATCAGGGTAGGTTGAGAATAGCAACAGCATAAAAAGCTTGACTGGTAGGGGCACACTGCTGCTGAGAGCACTGTGCACCTTAGCATGCAGGATATTTATTCAAAGTGTGGACAGCCCCTGAAAGGCTTCATGTTGAGAAATGATATAACATTATCTGTGCTAAAAAAAAAATAAAAGGGAGCCTATCACGCCTAGGAATTCCTCTCACCACCCAGTACTCTAGGAAAATGGAGAGGCCTTCTCCAGCACTAGGTTATGAGATCAGAGAAGAGTGAGGGAGTTCTTGTGGCCCAGGGTTTTTCTCTTTGTCCACAAAGGTTACTGGACCCAAATGTCCCTGCTTAGCTCTTATCTGTGAGATGGTGGATGAACAAGTTATGGCATTCTACATTCCAAAATGGATATTAGTGGAAAAGGTCAGTGCCTCCTTTTTTCTGTTAAACAGTTGGTGCAAAACAGCCACCACCTCCTGCTGGCCAGGATGCGGCATGCAGTCTGTGTGGGAGAAGAGGCTGCTTAGGGCCCCATTTTTCCTGTAATCGTGTTTATTGATGTGAACAGAGCATAGTTGGTAAGAGGGTTGTTGTGGAACCACAATTACTCACCGGGAAACCTGGAGCAAGCTACTCACTTTTTCTCTGCCCTGAGTTTAGCATGGCTCACTGGTGGGAAGGAATAGTATTTACAGTATATGGTCACTGGAGGGAATGCTAAGGAATGCTTATATAGCACTTGGAGAAATGCTGTGTGACATACTAATTAGCTGATCTATGCTGGAGGCATCTGAACTGGTTGGACCAGAAAGGGATTAAGCAACTCATAGAAGTAGTCTCCAATACTTGCTATTCACAATCTTTTGCACAATGGTAACAAGTTCTCTTATTTCTCAAGTGAACTGTTTGCATGGCATGTCAAGGAGTCCATAGTTATTGGGGACAAGCATGAAAGAATGAGAAGGAACAAATGAAAAATAGCTCTGTACTCTCCGGAATATCAGTGAAGGAGTCAAACATGTCGTTACGGAAATAAACTTGTAAAAGAAAGGGAGGACTGGATGAAAGGTGGGGATACCATGGCAATGGATAGTGGGTAAACTCAGCAGATGTAAAGCAGATGTAAGATCTACTGAATGGTGTGTGTGTGTGTGTGTGTGTGTGTGTGTGTGTGTGTGTGTGTGTGTGTGAAATAGCTCTGGGTAGATTGTACCAAGTGGCCCTTAGAACAGACATTAGTCAAGAAAATGGCTCACATCTCAAGGCATAAAACCGAAGTGTGAGGTGAAAATGTATGAGCAGAAAAAAATAGACACATAGAGTGATAGTATTGAAAGAAAGCTGGAATTATTGAGTGAGCATGTGTATGTATGTATATACATTAAAATCTACTAGAAGAAGATGATGGTTGCAAGACAGAAACAGAAAGACATACATGACATATGACACATGAAATTTCCTTTTATTCTAAGGACAGTGTTTAAATGCTTGCCCCCTTGGGAGTGGCACTATTAAGAGGTATGGCCTTGGCCGAGTAGGCCCTGTTGGAGGAAGGACTTTGTCATTGTGGAGGTAGGCACATAGGTCTCATATATATGCTCACGCTCTGCCCAGCGGAATCCAGTCTCCTCAAGGCTACTTAGAGATAGATATGTAGAGCTCCTAGCTCCTCCTTCAGCACCGTGTCTGCCTCCACACTGCTGTGCTTACTTCCATGATGATAATGGACTAAACCTCTGAAACTTTAAGCCAGCCTCAATTGAATGCTTATTGTAGAAGAGTTGCTGAAGTTATGGTGTTTCTTTGTGGCAATAAAACCCTAAAGGAAACAGAGATTGGTACCTGGAGTGGGAATGAAAATCTGTGTGAAAAATAGACAATAAAGAACATCTTGCTTGGCGAGGATTCTGTCTTCAGGACTTTTGTATTTGGCCAAGGGCATGTAAAATTAACAAAACAAAACAAAACAGACAAACACTACATCCTGTGTCTCAGTTTCCATGGAGAAAACTTGAGATTTACTGAAAACTACCTCCGATGGTTCATATAGTTTATTGTGTTAGGAAAAGTTCTAGGGATGTAGTAAGTGTAATGGAAACAGTGCATGTTCCTGGGGTCCGAAGGGAAGAACCCTGGACGTAGAGGAGCCGATCAAATGAACCACACAGATATGTGACACAAGGGAGGGGCTTTAAGATGCGGAGCCTACTCTTTCTCTGCAAATGCGTCAAGGTTTCTTTCTGCGAATGAGGATGCCATGTGTAGATTCTGAAATTGGACACAGTGTACAGTTCTTTCTAGAAGATGACAAAGAAGAAAAAATGAAGAGCTAAAGGGCATGGGCCAGTTGAGGGTGATGGGCATTTTCTTTCCAAAGGAACAGTTGCCTACATGTGAGGTTTCCTTTGGTCATTGCTCTGAGATGATGGCATTTCAGAATGAGCATGGCACATTAGCAGGTGGCTAGCATGGTCACTGTGAGAAGTGTGTGCAGTTCAGAAGGAAGAAGTACTCGCAATACCATGTACTCATCTCACAAAGCACTGGTTTCCAGGACTAGTAAATAACTATTATTTCTTCCTTCTTTTTATGTGCATTTATTGTGTATGTGTGTGTGGGCATGTGCATGCAGGCATGCACAAAAACATGTGTGTAACACTTATTTTTCTTTTGAATTTTCTTCCTGTGTATGTGTACAAGCATGTGTGTGTGTGTGTGTGTGTGTGTATGTATAATCTTGTATGCATACGGATGCACATTTGTATGTGTACAAGCATGTGTGTGTGCACATTGGAAGGCAAAATATTGACGTCAGAAATCAGCCTTGGTCACCATTCCATTTTATTCACTGAGGTTGTGTATCTCAAAAAAGCCCAGAGCTTGCTGGTGTGACCCACCTTGATGCTCTGAGGATCCCCATTTCTGCCTTCTGAGACTGGAGTTACAGATGAGCCTTTGTGTCTACCTGTTATTTCAGTTCTGGAATCTCGCCTTCCGTGCTCAGATTTGCAGGACAGGCTTATACACTAAACAATCTTCCCAGAACCAAAATGCTCATTTTAATGTGTATAAATTAATGTTTTAAAAAATTTGAGAATCTTTGTTATCTAATAAAAATGATCCATAAAAGTGGTATCAACTTTAGTTCCGTTGACTTGGCATCACCCTCCTCTTCCATCACACCTCAGCATCGCTTGATACAACCTATCCATCCCCCGGCATATGTGTCCTTCACAAGGGCGATTTCTGCTCTGATATTTTCCTTTTGTTAGAAACAAAAGCACAGATCCATTTTAAAATTCTCTTTCAGTTGGTTTGAACCATGGAACACAGCATGGCTGTGGGCGCCAACGATCTCAGCAGCAAAACTGCTTGAGAAGTTTGTAAGAACCATGCTCTTGTTCTGTGAGTCCGAATTCCCTTTCTCCAGCTGGAACCGACTTTGCTCACCTTGTCACCGGGAGTCTTTTTGCTTTGTATGTGTAAGCACATCCCTTTCCATAGCACTTTTTATCTTCAGCACAAGTACCTTTTAAGAAGAGCTATTTGCGAAGGTCCTCCTCGTATTTAGTATATGTACATTTTCAGCCAAGCTATGTCTTCTTAAAAGTCCAGCAGGTGTGCACAGGCTCTGAGAGTGCTGATGGAGAGAGGCCCTGGATTTCCTGTCTTATAATGGACTTCAGTTGCCCTTTATCTGCCTCTTAAGATCTTGCCTCAAGTCATTATTCCTACTATGGTGTGAAACAAGAATATACTAAGCTTCTGTCTTTCTCTCTTGGATCCACCGGCCAATGACTTAAGGACGGAGTATTCTCTTTTATGTAACTCCTTGTTACCTACAGCTGTCTCCTCCTGGAAACAAAAATTCAGATAGCCTCATCTTCAAGGACTTTGCTTTTCCTGGATCCTGCTTTCCTTTGTTAAGTTTTCTTACTATGTGTGCCAAGGTATTTTTTGTCCTGCTAGATTATAAATGTCCCATACAAGGCTTTTATCTTATAATGTCTGAAATTAGTCCAGTGTCTTACCCATTTTAAGTATTCTATAAATATTTGTTAACTATCTCATGAGAAACACTTAAATTCTCTCTCTCTCTCTCTCTCTCTCTCATGTGTGTGTATGTGTGTGTGCATGTGCGTGCATATGGTGAGCACACACACACGTGTGTACACTTACCTGAGCACACATGCTTGTATGTGTGTGTTTGCTTCTTATAATTTGATTAATATTTGGCCTTGTTTGCACACATATGTAAGTAGGGGAAAGTTTCTGCTGAAGGACACAAAAACACATGCGTGTTTTCTCTGGAGTTGAGTCTTTTTGCCTTTCATTACTCATGAAATAGATTCTATGTAATGATCCTCATTGTAGAGCAATAACAGGGTAAATG